>NW_012106253.1:2778467-2779929 GCF_000951045.1 Mandrillus leucophaeus | reverse complement strand
AAATGTCTTCTTTTGATAAGTGTCTGTTATTATATTTCATCTACTTTTTGATGAGGTTGTTTGGGTTTTTTTCCTGTAAATTTGTTTAAGTTTCTTGTAGATTCTGGATATTAGCCCTTTGTCAGATGGATAGATTGCAAAAATTTTCTCCCATTCTGTAGGTTGCCTGTTCACTCTGATGATAGACTTTTTTGTTGTGCAGAAGTTCTTTAGTTTAATTGGATCCAATTTGTCAATTTTGGCTTCTGTTGCAATTGCTTTTGGTGTTTTAGTCACGAAGTCTTTGCCCATGCCTATGTCCTGAATGGTATTGCCTAGATTTTCATCCAGGATTTTTATGGTTGTAGCTTTTCTGTTTAAGTCTTTAATCCATCTTAGTTAATTTTTGTATAAGGCATAAGGAAGGGGTAGAGTTTCAGTTTTCTGCATATGGCTAGCCAATTTTTGTAGCTCCATTCATTCAATAGGGAATCCTTTCCCCGTTGCGTTTTTGTCAGATTTGTTGAAGATCAGATGGTTGTAGATGTGTGGTGTTGTTTTTGAGGCCTCTGTTATGTTCCATTCATCTATATATTTGTTTTGGTACCAGAACCATGCTGTTTTGGTTATTGGAGCCTTGCAGTAAAGTTTGAAGTCAGATAGCATAATGCCTCCAGATTTGTTCTTTTTGCTTAGGATTGTCTTGGCTACATGGGCTCTTTTTGGTTCTGCATAAAATTTAAAGTAGTTTTTTCTAATTCCATGAAGAAAGTCAATGATAGCTTGATGGGAGTAGCATTGAATCTATAAATTGCTTTGAGCAGTATGGCCATTGTTACGATATTGATTATTCCTATCCATGAGCATGGAATGTTTTTCCATTTGTTTGTGTCCTCTTTCATTTTCTTGAGCAGTGGTTTGTAGTTCTCCTTGAAGAGGTCCTTCACATCCCTTATGAGTTGTATTTCTAAATATTTTACTCTCTTTGTAGCAATTGTGAATGGGAGTTCACTCATGATTTGGCTCTCTGCTTGTCTATTGTTGGTGTATGGGAATGCTTATTATCTTTGCACATTGATTTTGTATCCTGAGACTTTGTTGAAGTTGTTTATCAGCTTAAGAAATTTTGGGGCTGAGACCATTGGGTTTTCTAAATACACAATCACGTCATCTGCAAACAGAGACAATTTGACTTCCTCTTTGCTCTTCAAATACCCTTTATTTCTTTCTCTTGACTGATTTCCCTGGCCAGAACTTCCAATACTATATTGAATAGGAGTGGTGAGAGAGGGCATCCTTGTCTTGTGCTGATTTTCAAAGGAAATGTGTCCAGCTTTTGCCCATTCAGTATGATATTGGCTATGGGTTTGTCATAAATAGCTCTTATTATTTTGAGATATGTTCCATCAATACCTAGTTTATTGGAAGTTTTTAGCATGAAAGAGTGTCAAGTTTTATCAAAGGCCTTTTCTGTATCTATTGA
>NW_012106253.1:2777376-2778417 GCF_000951045.1 Mandrillus leucophaeus | reverse complement strand
TTTTCCATTATCCATTTCTTTTCTTTTTTTTTTTTTTTTAAGTTTGATTTCTCTTTTTTTTTTCTCTCTCTTTTAAAATTTTACTTTAAGTTCTGGGATACATAAGCAGAAAGTGCAGGTTGATTACATAGCTATACATGTGTCATGGTAGTTTGCTGCACCCGTCAGCCTGTCATCTAGGTTTTACACCCCACATACATTAGGTTTTTATCCGAATGCTCTCCCTCCTCTTGTCCCTACTCCCCAACAGGCTTTGGTGTGTGATGTCCTCCTCCCTGTGTCCTTGTGTTCTTACTGTTCAACTCCCACTTATAAGTGAGATCATATGTTGTTTGATTTTCTGTTCCTGTGTTAGTTTGCTGAGAATGAAGGTTTTCAGCTTCATCCATGTCCCTTCAAAGACATGCACTAGTTTTTATTTTTTTAATGGCTGCATAATATTCCATGGTGTATATGTGCCACATTTTCTTTATCTGATCTATCACTGATGGGCATTTAGGTTGGTTCCAAGTCTTTGCTATTGTAAATAGTGCTGCAATAAACATACGTGTGCATATGTCTTTATAGTAGAATGATTTATAATCCTTTATGTATATACCCAGTAATGGGATTACTGTGTCAAATGGTATTTCTGGTTCTAGATTCCTGGTGAATTGCCACACTGTCTTCCACAATGGTTGAACTAATTTACACTCCCACCAACAGTGTAAAAGCATTTGGATTTCATCACATCCTCGCCAGCATCTTGCTTCCTGACTTTTGAATGATCACCATTCTAACTGGCAAGGGATGGTATCTCATTGTGGTTTTGATTTTCATTTCTCCAATGACCAGTGATGAAGAGCTTTTTCTCATATGTTTGTTGGCCACATAAATGTCTTCTTTTGATAAGTGTCTGTTATTATATTTCATCTACTTTTTGATGAGGTTGTTTGGGTTTTTTTCCTGTAAATTTGTTTAAGTTTCTTGTAGATTCTGGATATTAGCCCTTTGTCAGATGGATAGATTGCAAAAATTTTCTCCCATTCTGTAGGTTGCCTG
>NW_012106253.1:2737231-2776546 GCF_000951045.1 Mandrillus leucophaeus | reverse complement strand
CAATACTATATTGAATAGGAGTGGTGAGAGAGGGCATCCTTGTCTTGTGCTGATTTTCAAAGGAAATGTGTCCAGCTTTTGCCCATTCAGTATGATATTGGCTATGGGTTTGTCATAAATAGCTCTTATTATTTTGAGATATGTTCCATCAATACCTAGTTTATTGGAAGTTTTTAGCATGAAAGAGTGTCAAGTTTTATCAAAGGCCTTTTCTGTATCTATTGAGATAATCATGTGGTTTTGTCATTGGTTCTGTTTATGTGATGGATTACAATTATTGATTTGCATATGTTGAACCAGCCTTCCATCCCTGGGATGCAAGGCTTAAACTTGTCTGCCTATTAAGTTAGTTAACATTTCATCCACAAGGACTCAAATATAAAAGTACGGAGTCCTTTTCAGGTTTTATTTAATTAGCTTTAACAAATCGTACGTTACATAACGAAATTTCAGTTAATTCATATATGAAGGTGATCCCATAAAATTTTAGTAGCCTAGTTTTATATGATATTTGTGTATCTAAACTACTTGCCATTGTGTTACAACTTTTTACAGTATTCAGTACAGTAAAATTCTATACAAGCTTTTAGCCTAAGAGCAATAGACTATATCACATAGCCTAGGTATGTAGTAGGCGCTACCATCTAGGATTGTGTAAGCACACTGTATGATATTCATACAATAAAATCACCTAACAACATATTTCTCAGAAAATATTTCCATTTTTGAGCAACAGGTGACTGTATCTTTGCAATTTTTTGTGTTTAAAATTATTTCAAAATTATGAAAAAATTTAACATGGGCAAAATACTTGAACATACATTTCACCTAAGAAGATACAGAGGTGGCAAATAAGCAAAATAAAATATATCCATCTTCGTTAGTCACTAAGGAAATGCAATTAAAACAACTATGAGATATTACTAAACACTTGTTAGAATGGCTAAAGTAAAAATATAAAAATTGGCTGCGCACGGTTGCTCACACCTCTAATCCCAGTACTTTGGGAAGCCAAGGCTGGCAGATCACAAGGCCAGAAGTTTGAGACCAGCCTCGCCAACATAGTGAAACCCCTTCTCTACTGAAAATACAAAAAAATTAGCTGGGCATGGTGGTGGATGCCTAAAATCCCAGCTACTTAGGGGAGCTGAGGCAGAAGAATCGCTTGAACCCGGGAGGCGGAGGTTGCAGTAAGCCGAGATCGGGCCACTGCACTCCAACCCAGGCGACAGTGTGAGACTCCTTCTCAAAATAAATAAATAAATAAATAAATAAATAATAAAAGAAAAATAGTGACAATACTAAGTGCTGGTCAGGTTGTAGAGCAACTGTAACTCTCCCATATTGCAGTTTAAAAGCAAAATTTCACAACCACTCTGTAAAGTAATTTTTCAGTTTGTTATAAAATGGAACTTGCACTTGCCACATGACCAGCAATCAAATTTGTCTTACATTTACCCCATAGATATTAACACTAATGTTTACTAAAAGCGTATTTATAAATTTCAATATAAGCTGAGAACAACACAGATGTTCTTCATGAGTGAATGTTTAAACAAACTGTGGTATATCCACACATGAAATACTACTCAGCAACAAAAATACACTAAATACTGATACACACAAAAACTTTAATGAATTTTAAAGACATTATGCCAATAATAATAAATCACAAAATGTTATATACTACATGATTCAACTTATATGACATTTTGCAAAAGATAAAACTATAGACACGATAAGCACATCAATGTTTAGCAGTATTATGATTGGTGTGAATAAGATTATAAAGATTCAGCATCAGGGAGTTCTTTGAATGTGATGGAATTGTAATGTATTCTGACTGTGATGATGGTTTTGTGAAACTACATGTGTTAAAATTCATAGAAATGTATGTATGATTAAAATGCCCATTTTATTTATATAATTTAAAATATAAATATTCAAAATTGAAGACATGAATAACTGTGTGGAAAACTACATAGTGTGCCTGAAATAAAAGAAAACCAAATAAATGGAAAACATGCATTTATCAATTGAAAGACTCAAATGTATTAAGATTACACTTTTCATGAAACTCATCTATGTGGTAAGTGCAGTCACAATCAATATTCTAACAAGCTTTAGTTTTAATAAATACGAATTTGCGTGTTTATTCCAAAATTTATATAAACCAAAAATTCAGACCCCCAAAAAATTTCAAAAAGGAAAATAAGGTTAAATAATGCTACTTAATAAAAAGACTTAGTATAAAAGTACATTAATCAAGACAATGAGCTCTTTACATAAGAATATATAAATAAATACATGCAAGAAAATAGAACATTTAATAATATGCCACCACATATAGTTACTAAATTATTAAAAGTGCCAAAATGTTCAATTGAGAAGAAAAATATTGTCAACATTGGTGCTGAAATACTAGGCATGTGTATGTAAAAATATGAGTCTTGATTCATATCCCATATTACACAAAGTAATTAAGTTGAAATTCATCAGAGACATGCACCTAAAAGCACCTAGACGTTGAACAGAAGACCCAAACTTTCAGTTATAAGGTGAAAGAGTTCTAAGGATATCATGTACAGGATGTGTGGAGATGTATGTGTTAATTAGTTTAATTGTGACAAGCATCACACAATGCATATGTATATCAGATCATGAATGTATGAAACTTTTTTTTTTTTTTTTTTGGCTATTCAGAACCTTTTGTGGTCCCATACGAATACATCTTTAGAATTGTAATTTTTCTGTTTATTTGTAAAAAGCTGAGGAATTTTTATAGAGATTGCGTTGAACCTAAATACCTGTATTACTTTGGGTAGTATAGATTTTTTTTTTTTTTTTTTTTTTTTTTGAGACAGAGTCTGGCTCTGTGGCCCAGGCTGGAGTGCAGTGGCGCGATCTCGACTCACTGCAAGCTCCGCCTCCTGGGTTCACGCCATTCTCCTGCCTCAGCCTCCGGAGTAGCTGGGACTACAGGCACCTGCTACCATGCCCGGCTAATTTTTTTGTGTTTTTAGTAGAGACGGGGTTTCACCATGGTCTCGATCTCCTGACCTTGTGATCCGCCCACCTCAGCCTCCCAAAGTGTTGGGATTACAGGCGTGAGTCACTGCACCTGGCCAGTATGAAACTTTTATTTGTCAACTAAATATTTCGTAATAAGTGGTTAAAATGATTTTTTAAAAGCTTCTGGAAAAAGCATGGGAGAATATCTTTAAAACATTTGGTAGCAAAAGTCTGTTAGGACAGATAAATTATTGTATATAAAAATTGTATTTTGTGATAATTGTAGTTCTGTTTTTAGCTCTTTGAGGATTCGCCATACTGCTTTCCTCAATGGTTGAACTAATTTACACTCCCACAAGCAGTGTGTAAGTGTTCCCTTTTCTCCTCAATCTCGCTATCATCTGCTGTTTTTTGACTTTTAATAATAGCCATTCTGACTGGTGTGAGATGGTATCTCATCATGGTTTTGATTTGTATTTCTCGAATGATCAGTGATATTAAACTTTTTATTATATGCTTGTTGACTTCATGTATATTTTCTTTTGAAAAGTGTCTGTTTATGTCCTTTGCCCACTTTTTAAAGGGATTGTTTGTTTTTATTTTGTAAATTTGTTGAAGTTCCTTATAGATGCTGGATATTAGACCTTTGTCAAATGCATACTTTTCAAACATTTGCTCCCATTCTGTAAGTGGTCTGTTTATTCTGCTGCTAGTTTCTTTTGCTCTGCAGTTCTTTAGTTTAATTAGATCCCACTTGTCAATTTTTGCTTTTGTAATGATTGCTTTTGGTGTATTTGTCATGAAATCTTTGTCTGTTCCTATGTCTAGGATGGTATTACCTAGGTTGTTTTCCAGGGATTTTATGGTTTTGGGTTTTACGTTTAAGTCTCTGATCCATCTGGAGTTGATTTTTGTATATGGTGTAAGAAAGGGGTCCAGCTCCAATCTTCTGCATATGGCTAGCCAGTTTTTCCAGCACCAATTATTGAGCAGGGAGTCTTTTCCCTATTGCTTATTTTTGTCAGCTTTGCAGAAGATCAGATGGGTGTAGGTGTGTGACCTTATTTCTGGGCTCTCTATTGTGTTCTATTTGTTTATATGTTTGTGTTTGTATTTGTACCAATACCATGCCATTGTGGTTGCTGAAGCCTTGCAGTATAGTTAGAAGTCAGGTAACGTGACCCCTCCAGCTTTGTTCTTTTTACTTAGAATTGCCTTGGCTATTTGAGATTTTGGGTTTTTTTTTTTTTTTTTTTTTTGGCTCCATGTGAATTTTAAAATAGTTTTTTCTAGTTCTTCTAGTTCTATGAAGAATGTCATTAGTAGTTTGATAGGAATAGCATTGAATCTGTGCATTGTTTTGGGAAGTATAGACATTTTAGTGATATTGATTCTTTCTATCCATGAGCATGGATAGTTTTTCCCATTTGTTTGTGTCTTCTCTACTTTCTTTGAGGTGTGTTTTGTAACTCTCATTGTAGAGATCTTTCACCTCCTTGGTGAGCTGTATTACTAGGTATTTTATTTTTTGTGGCAATTGTGAATGGGGCTGCCATTGTGATATGGCTCTTGGTTTCACTGTTGTTGGTGTATAGGAATGCTAGTAATTTTTGTAAATTGATTTTGCATCTTGCAAGTTTGCTGAAGCTCTTTATTAGCCAGAGAAGCTTTTGGGTGGAGACTATGGGGTTTTCTTGATATAGAATCATGTCATCTGTAAACAAAGATAGTTTAAGTTTCTTTCTTTCTATTTAGATGCTCTTTATTTCTGTCTCTTGCCTGATTGGTCTGGCTAGGACTTCCAATACTATGTTGAATAGAAGTGATGAGGGAGGGCATCCTTGCCTTGTACTTATTTTCAAGAAGAATTCTTCCAGGTTTTTCCCATTCAGTATAATGTTGGCTGTGGGTTTGTCATAGATGTCTTTTATTATTTTGAGGTATAGTCCTTTAATGCCTAGTTTATTGAGAATTTTTAACATGAAGGAAATTGAATTTTATTGAAAGCCTATTGAGATAATCATGTGGTTTCTGTCTTGTGTTCTGTTTATGTGATAAATCACATTTACTAATTTGCATATGTTGAACCAACCTTGCATCCTGGCATGAAGCCTACTTAATCAAAACTACTGTTAACAAACAGTGCTACAAAATTTATAAAAAGAAACTACATACTGGAAAAAGTATTTTCAATGAATATATAAGAAAGAAGAATTGTATTCAAAATATATAAATGTGTATACATACTCTTAAAAATCAATAATATAAAGACAAACAACCCATTAAAATGTGCATAAGACATTAACAAAATCTTCATAAAGAATACTTATGAATAACCAAGAAACATATTAAAGGTTGCTCAACTTCATTGATCATTAGACCAATGTAAATTAAAACCACAGTGGGATACCATCATATATTCATTATATAACAAATACACAAATAAAATAAATTTTATGGCACAAAATTTTGGTGACGATTTTGAACTCACAAATCTCTCGTTATTTTGGTGGTAGATGTGTAAAATTATCCAACCACTTTTAAAGGTTAGGCAGTTCCTTGTAAAGTTGAACATATCCTTAGTTTATGCATTTGCATTTCTAGGTACATATATATGAATGTTCATAGGAACACGCAAAGCATTTAAACTTCTCTGTACAAACATGAAAGAAAATCATGTGTCTACAAATGTTTATTGCAGATTTATATATAATATACTCAAACTGAAATATACCCAACTACCTATCAACAGGAAAGTAAGCAAACCAAATATTGTATATTCATACAATGGAATTCTACTCAGAAATTGAAAAAAAAAAAATGAACTAGTAGAGCATACAACATGGATCAACTGTAGAAACCATTTTTTAAAGAAAAACAGACATAAATTCATATATACTGTACTATTTCCAGTTATATTAAGTTAAATTACAGGAAAAGCTAATCTCTAATCATAGGAATTAGAAATGTTGCCTATGCTGTTTAGGGTTTGGAAGGTAGGGCAATGGTAACAGGTGTAAATTTATAGAAACTCATCAAAATACACATTTAAGATCGGTGCATTTTGCTATATGTAAGTATATGTAACTCTTACCTGAATTTAAAGGGAGTGAAGACAACATGAGTCTTTCAAGATAAAGGACAGGAGGTATGATAAATCATTTTTTTAAAGATAGACTGGAAAATTATGCTATTTTAAGGCCATAGATAAACATAGAAGTTTTTATATAGGAAAGTATCCTGGTCAGATTTATGTCATAGAAGGCCACTCTGGTTGCAATGTACAGGGTATGAGAGAACGATAAAGCCTACATGCATGAACACACATACATACACACACACACACACACACACACACAATTAGAACTAATAAATTAATTCAGTAAAGTAGCAGGATACAAAATCAAAATACAAAAATCAGTTGTATTTCTCAACACCAATAATGACCTATCCAGAAAAGATGTCAAGAAAACAATCCTACCTGCAAGAGCATCAAAAAGAATAAAGTCCTTAAAAATAAATTTAACCAAGGAAGTGAAAAGTCCTTGTACTGAAAACTATAAAACACTGATTAAAGAAATTGAAGAAAACACCAATAAATAGAAAGACACCCCATATTCATAGATCAGAGAAATTAATATTGTTAAAATGTCTATACTGGCCGGGCGCGATGGCTCAAGCCTGTAATCCCAGCACTTTGGGAGGCCGAGGTCGGAGGATCACGAGGTCAGGAGATCGAGACCATCCTGGCAAACACGGTGAAACCCCGTCTCTATTAAAAATACAAAAAATTAGCCGGGTATGGTGGAGGGTGTCTGTAGTCCCAGCTACTTGGGAGGCGGAGGCAGGAGAATGGCGTGAACCCGGGAGGCGGAGCTTGCAGTGAGCCGAGATCGCGCCACTGCACTCCAGCCTGGGCGACAGAGCGAGACTCTGTCTCAAAAAAAAAAAAAAAAAAAAAATCTATACTACCCAAAGTAATACAGGTATTTAGGTTCAACGCAATCTCTATAAAAATTCCTCAGCTTTTTACAAATAAACAGAAAAATTACAATTCTAAAGATGTATTCGTATGGGACCACAAAAGGTCAAATAGCCAAAAGAACCTGAAGAAAGAAAAACGAAGTTGCATGCATCACACTACCTGATTTCAAATTACAATATAAGGCTATAGTAATAAAAACAGCATGATACTGGGATTAAAGTAGAGACATAGACCAATGCTACAGACCAGAGAATCCAAAAATAAACCCAAGCATATACTGTCAACTAATCTCTGACAAGACCTCAGAGAAGACATAATGGGGTAAGGATAGTCTCTTTCATAGATGCTGTTGGGAAAATTGAGAGTCCACGTGGAAAAGAATAAAATGACACCTTACACAATACAAAAAAAAAAAAAAAAAAAAGGCTGATAGAGAATTGAAAACCTAAATGCATGACTTGAAACCATAAATATTCAAGACAAAATTATAAGATGAAAACTCCCTGATACTGGCCTTGGCAATGATTTTTGGAATAACATAGCAGAATAACATAGAAGATAAACAAAAGCAAAAATAAAAAATGGGAATACGTCAAAGTAAAAAGCTTCTTCACAGCAAAGGAAAAAATCAACAAAGTGAAAAGGCAGTCTATGGACTGGGAGAAAATATTGGCAAACTGTATATGTGATAAGAAGTCAATATTCAAAACATATGAAGAACTCACACAACTCAATAAAAAATCAAGTAACACAATTTAAAAATTGGCAAAGAATATGAATAAACATTTAGAAAAAGAACACACACAAATGGCCCGCAGGTGTATATTAATAAAATGGTACTTAACATCACAAATCATCAGAGAAAGTGAAAATCAAAACCATAGTGACATATCACCCAACCTGTCAAGGTAGTTATTTTCAAAAAGATAATAGATAGTAAATGTTGTCAACCTTCTGGAGAAAAAGAAACCCTTGTACACTGTTAGTGAGTATGTAAATCAGTACAGCCCTTATTAAAAACAGTATGGAGTTTCCCAAAAAATAAAAAATTGAACTACCATATGACTTAGCACTCCCTCTCCTTGGCATACATGCAAAGGAAATGAAATTTAAAGCTCACAGAGTTATCTGTGGTTACATGTTGAATGCAACATTATTCACAGTAACCAATATGTGAAAATAAGTGTTAATCCATGGATGAATGGATAAAGATATTTTGGTACATATGTAATATGTATGTATGCATACACAATTATTCTATATAATAGTAGAATATTTACGTGTATAAGTATATATTGTAGAAATATACTGGAATATTATTCAGCCCTAAAATGGTCATTCTGCCATTTGCAAAAACACAGATGAATCTGAAGAACATGATGCTACGTAAAATAAGCTAAACACAGAAATAAAAATAATGCATGATCTCATTTTATTTGTAATCTAAAAAAAAAAAAAAAGTTGAATATATAGAAAAATAAAATAGATCGGTGGTTTCCAGAGGTGGGGAGAGAAAGAAAGTTGGGAAATGTATGTCAAACGGTACAAGCCTATAGTTATGGAGAATGAATAAGTATAGAGAGTTAATGTACGACAGGAGTACTTTAATTGATAATATTGTATATTGAAAATTTGCTAAGAAAATTAGTTGATAATATTGTATATTGAAATTTGCTAAATTTTAGGTGCTCTTAATTTCCATCCTCAAAAAGTAACTGAAAATTAATAGATATACTATCTGCTTACCTGTAGCAATCTCTTCACTATGTGTATGTGTGTGTGTGTGTATATATATATATACACACACACACACAAACATACATATATAAATATCATGCTGTACATCTTGGATATATACAATAATAACAAATAAATAAATAGATAATATACTGAAAAATAAAGACATGTATGAAAAAAGGAATCAAAATGCCAAAATAATAGTCCATTGAAGTACAACTTTAAGGGAACAAGAATGGCACTTTACATTACAGATAATAAAGATGGACTCCGTTCCTCAGTTACTTAGGAGACAGAATCTATAGTATTTGGTGATCAATTGAATAATGGAAATGAGGAAAGAAAAGAAGTCAAGGATTGCTTTGATATTTCTTACTTGATAGATAGTGTAGGTGTAAAACATACACTATAAGAAGGGTTTGAAGTTTATTTTTCTAGAAGGGAGGGCAGTGTAGAATGGTAGACAATTACATATTTTATAACATGATGATTTTGAAATACCTGAATGAAATTGATAAAGAGATGCTCAGTGTGTTGTTTGGGAATATGAGTTAATTGCTCCAGAGAGAACAATTGGATGATGATAAATCATTTGCTATTTGTGACCACATCAATGGCATTTTAAAGCATGTGTATGACTGACAGCAACCAATAGAGTGAGAAGATCATCAAGAACTGAAACTTTAGGGTATACTTTTAGTAATGAAAAAAGGGGCATGTCACTGAAAGAGGGAAGTTAAGAACAGATACACAGAGAAAAAGAACCAGGAAAAAATTATGTCATAGAAGTCAAGAGAAGCATACATTTCAAAGAGAATGTAGTGAACAGTATCACACATGACAATGATATCTAGGAGGAAAACTAGAAAGAAGATAGAACCACTGAAAGAGCCAAGAAACAGCCCAGTAGCAATGAGCACACCAAGCACCCGGATGTTGATGAAATCATTTTTGACTATAAGAACCAGGGTTCCTTGGATAAATGGATGATTACAGTGTCAATGATAGATGAAAAAGTGGTTTAAAAATGATAAAGCTGTCACAAGGACACACTAGCCAGATTGAAGAGGGGTCGCCATGGTGAAACCTGGAAAAATTTGGGTGCCAAAATAATTAAATATGGTAACAAATTATAAACCACTTAAAACATATTAATTAATAACTTCATATCTATAATAATTTAGTAACTTAATAAGTGGCAAGGGTGGGAAATGACTCATAATAAAATATATATGTTGACTGACAAATGTACAAGAAAATCTGGAGTTGAAAAACAGTATTTTTGTAACCATAATTATAAAAATTTGATCAGAAAAGAATCACAAATAATATTGAATCTAAAAGAAAATTTTGATAAGTAGGATATTTACGTTGTCTAAAATGTGTCCCCAAAGATTGCTATTAGTTGCAATGAAGAGAAAGGACTCACAGTAATTATACAGTGAAGAAATAGCACATCACTTTGACCAAGTTGTCAAAAGTAACGTTACTAACAAGAGACAGATGGGCATTGTAGACCTGCAGGTGTACCTGCAGGTGTGAAATCCTGAGATGGATACACCATCCCCTATGGATTATTCTAGACAAGAATGCATATTCTGAATCCCAAGGAATTTCTCAGGGAAACACTAAATGAGGAACATTCTATTAACCTTCAAATATATTGGCTTACTGAAACTCTATGGAAAATTATGAAGATGTTCTAGATTTTTTTTAAAAAGGCTAAAATGTGCTGACAACTAAATTCAATACTTGACCATACTAGATCCTATACTGCAGAAGAAAAAAGTTATGAAACAAATATTATTGGGTTAACTAACAAAATTGGAATACAAAGAGTAGATTAAACTATTTTATCTATCTCACAGTATACTGAAGATGATTACTGTATGATCTTTATGTAAGAATACATCCCTGTTCATAGGAAATATGCGCTAAAGTATTTAGTCGTAAAAGACTAGAAAGAGGGAAATGTTTACAACTGAAAAATGTAGGTGACATTATGTGAATGTACTTTGTAATTTTCTTGTGACTTTAAGTTTGAAACATGTAAGAAGACTTGAAAAGAGAATAGTAGTTTTAGAAAAAAAATCTGAGAGTTGTTAAATTTTGTTTAGAGCTGTTAAATTCCTGTGTAGTGGTAAGGCTGCTAGTATATAAAGAGAATGGGTTCATAAAAGTGGTAATAGTGCTAACAGTGGCATTTAGTAGGTATACCCTAAAATGCGACAAAAAAAGAAAACTTCTTTGAAGTGACTTCTTTTTTTTTCTTAAAGTTGTGGGATATATGTGCATGTTTGTTACATAGGTATACACGTGCCATGGTGGTCTGCTGCACTCATCAACCTATTATCTACATTAGCTATTTCTCCTAATGCTATCCCTCCCCTAGTCTCCCAACCCCCGACAGGCCCTGGTGCGTGATATTCCCCTCCCTGTGTCCATGTGTTCTCATTGCTCAACTCTCACTTGTGAATGAGAACATGCAGTGTTTGGTTTTCTGTTCCTGTATTAGTTTGTGGAGAATGATGATTTCCAGCTTCATCTATGTCCCTGCAAAGGACATGAACTCATCCTTTTTTATGACTGCACAGTATTCCATGGTGTATATATGCCACATTTTCTTTAATACAGTCTATCATTGATAGGCATTTGGATTGGTTCCAAGTCTTTGCTACTGTGAACAGTGCTGCAATAAACATACGTGTCCATGTGTCTTTATAGTAGAGTGATTTATAATCTTTTGGGTATATACCCAGTAATGGGATTGCTGAGCCAAATGGTATTTCCAGTTCTAGATCCTTGAGGAATCACCACTGTCTTCCACGATAGGTAACCTAATTTGAGTTCCCACCAACAGTGTAAAAGCCTTCCTATTTCTCCACATCCTCTCCAGCATCTGTTGTTTCCTGAGTTTTTAATGATCGCCGTTCTAACTGGTGTGACATGGTATTCCATCGTGGTTTTGTTCTGCATTTCTCTAAGAACCAGTGATGATGTGCTTTTTTCCATATGTTCGTTGGCCGCAAAAAATGTCTTCTTTTGAGAAGTGTCTGTTCATATTCTTCACTTACTTTTTGATGGGGTTGGTTGTTTTTTCTTGTAAATTTCTTTAAGTTCTATGTAGATTCTGGATTTTAACACTTTGTCAGATGGATAGATTGCAAAAATCTTCTCCCAAGAAAAACTAGAGAAGTAAGAGCAAACAAATTCAAAAGCTAGCAGAAGACAAGAAATAACTAAGATCAGAGCAGAACTAAAGGAGATAGAGACAAGAAAAACCCTTCAAAAAATCAATGAATCCAGAAGCTGTTTTTTTGAAAAGATTAACAAAATAGATAGACCGCTAGCCAGATTAATAAAAAAGAAAAGAGACAATAATGAAATAGACACAGTAAAAATTAATAAATGGGATATCACCACTTATCCCACAGAAATACAAACTACCATCAGAGAATTCTATAAACCCCTCTATGCAAATAAATGAGAAAACCTAGAAGAAATAGATAAATTCCTGGATACATACACCCTCCCAAGACTAAACCAGGAAGTCAAATCCCTGAATAGAGCAATAACAAGTTCTGAAGTTGAGGCAGTAATTAATAGCCTACCAACAAAAGAAGCCCAGGACCAGATGGATTCACAGCTGAATTCTTCCAGTGGTACAAAGAAGAGCTGGTACCACTCCGTCTGTAACTATTCCAAACTATAGAAAAAGAGGGAATCCTCCCTAACTCATTTTATGAGGCTAGCATCATCCTGATACCAAAACCTGACACAACAACAACAAAAAAGAAAATTTCAGGCCAATATTCCTGATTAACATCAATGTGAAAATCTCAATAAAATACTGGTAAACCGAACCCAGCATCACGTCCAAAAGATTATCCATCACGACCAAGACGGCTTCATCCCTGGGATGCAAGACTGGTTCAACATATGCAAATCAATAAATGTAATCCATCATATGAAAGGAACCAATGACAAAAACCACATGATTATCTTAACAGATACAGAAAAAGCCTTCAATAAAATTCAACTCCCCTTCATGCTGAAGTGATTTCTTAGAAGCCCCCTTCTTTAAGTTAGTCTGACCAGTTTCCTGTCTCTTGGCTGTAAGGTCTGTCAATCCCGTAGATTTGTTCATGAGAAATGTAACTCTGTATCTGCTTTCATATCTACACTTCTCCTCAGTTTCCTCCTCCATTCAGCAAAATGTACTGAGAATAATGCCTCTCAAATAAGGCCCCTGACCACCTAAATGTAGACTACTGGTCCTAACTGTAGCTCTACTAACTTCCAGTTTCTGAGTTTTATTCCCAGTAATTTGCAATCGCAAACAAGCACTCCAGGTTATTTTTATGTACCCCAAGTTGTGAAAAACATTTCTAGGGTAGGTGATAGTGCTTCAAGTTACTTTAGTTGCAAGATATTTCTTAATATAAAAAAATAAGCTATTTGTTCTCATGGCAGCTATTTAAACTTGTTTTCAGAGCATCAAGCAGTGTTTCTTAAAATGTGATAAAAACGCTAACAGCATCAGAAACATCTTAGGGTGTCCTGAAAAATAAACACCTAAATTTTGCTCTAGACTTAGTGTCAGCCAAAATATCTGGCATTGAAAGCTAGTGATCTGAAATTTTATAAACAACCATGGTAATTTCTTAAAATCTAATATTCTAGAACCGTTCTTGTGAAGTTTTTTACTACAATACTATGGTCTAAGATAATTCGATTCACTTAGGCCTGATTATTTGTGTTGCTTGTTCATGATTAGATTTCTGGCCATGCAAATGACTCCTGGAAAAACCTTTCTTATAATAACTACAGGACTTAAATCTTGCAATAGAATGAACAGTTTTTGCAGCGCACTATACTTTATAAATGTGAGCTGTAAAACTGTGGAACTAAACCATCAAAAAATATTGGCTTTTCATTAGTTTCCTTATATTTTTCCTACACATTTTTTAAAAATTGACACTGTGCTGCATTATAATTGGAGGCAGAGAAAAATAAAAAGCCATAACCTGCAAGATAAGCTTCATTTTAAGGACTGTTGTGAAGCACACGGCAAGAAAACCATGGAAGAATAGTTGGCCCACCTCTCTGTAACTTAAATATGTCTCTGTAGTGGTTCTGTCATGTATATACTTACAAACAGCTCAATTTAATAGACTGGTCCAGGAAGTGTTTACCAAAACCTCCTATGGCTTCTGTTAAGATTTGAATTTTTAAAACTGGCAGATTAGACATAAGAAGGGATTTTTCATGGGATCTGAAGCTTTTGTTTACTGACTTTATAGACAAATACATAAATTCTACTGCAAATTGCATCAACCATTTTCTAGTTGATTTGCACTAAGTAAGCAGTTAGATCTCCATATGGCCAATCTGATTACAATGATAATTTTGGTCTACAACAAACAAATTGGATTGGACATGAGTCAAATGTAATTGATTTCCTGGTTATCAGATATTCCAAAGGACACTATAAAAATAACATGACCAGTTCTTTTCTTCCTTAGGCAATATTGACAAAACATTAAACTTTGAAAAAGTATGTGTATGCTCATAATTATTTATACATGTTTTACCCATACAATTTGTTTCTACTTTAAATAATTTATAACAGCCAGAAACAAAATAAAAACTCTTAGCTAGTCAAAAAAAAATAAACCCCTAATTCTAAACTGGAATTAAGCAGAAAATATTGGAGTAGGTTGCACATATACACTTATCCTTAAGCATTTCTTTTCTCAAACAAGCCTACAAAAACAAAACCTTGGAGAAAAATTGGCAATTGTGAATAACCTCCTTATGTAATTAGTTATAAAGTGACACTCAAAATTTTAAAGTGATTGTGATTTATTTAGCCACACTAGAACTAGACTGAAGGGAACCCACACAGTTGGTATGCATCTGCTGACCATAGCTCAGGAGAAAGGGGCTTCTCTCATAGATGTTTTACTTCTCATGGTGCTAAAGACTTTTCTGAAAACATGAGTGGTTGAGATCCATTAATATGATGAGAAAATTTTGTGAAACAGAAAAAGTCAGTTTAAGAAACAGCAAGATAACAATAGCAGGCAATTTGCTTTTTAACCTTGAATAGTTACAAATAGTTATCAATTGAGGATAAATGATTTTTTGAAAATAATATATATAAATATGTATATATAAAACCAGTGAATGTGGCTGCAACATATTTATCCTTTCACAATGTTTTGCATCTATGTCAGCATTGGGTATGGGTAGATAGTATGCCAACAATCAAGCCAAGGAGATGGCCCTGGACAGGGCAGATACATCCCTAGGGATAACAGACAGAGAGTAGGGTACACATGGATGCCTGGCATAAGAGCAGGCCAGGAGTGTGCAGCAAATGGCAAGCAAGCATCGGGATGGTGAAAACCACAGTAGTTCAGCAGTCACAACAGACGGGAGAGTTAGAGGCCAAGGAATCATAGAATCTTAGTTCTGGCAGGGACCTAAAAACAACCTCTATTGGTATTACCTACTATCTTCACTATAAAGTGAAGAAGAAAGCAGAACTGAAGCCCGCAGATAGAAAGTAACTTGTCTACGGTCACACAGCAAATTGGAAACACAAAGGTGACTGCAATCCTTGTATTTTGTTTCTCAGGCCAGTGCTATTGTCAACACATGGCACTATTTTCTACAGATGATTAAAACGTAATTTAGCTTAGCACCTACTGTGTACAAACACACCATGCTTGATTACAAAAGGAGTGTCAAGAAATCAAAACTAAGTACAATAAGCCAGTACAGTCAATAATAGCAAATTGCTCATATTTATTGAGCATGCATCATTTGTTAGGCACTGGGCTAATTGCTTGACACACCTAGTATTATTTAATCTTCACAAATACCCAATATGTATGGGTATTCGTGATACATATTGTATGTACCACATATACACATGTAATAGTCCCATTCTACAGATGGGAAAAATTGAGGATTACGGAAGAAGAGTAATTTTCCCTTGACTACATTGCTAGTCGATGCTGAAGCTGGGCTTGTAAGGCTTCCTGACTTTCTATCCTTAACACCTAACTTCCTCTTTATTCTAACCTTAACCCCTACTACTGCATATAGGCTGTTCTGTGGCTCCCAGTCTAGAAGATTAAAATTGGAGTCTGTGACTGAGAAGAAATGGTACCAGTAGGCACAGGGGTATAAAGCAGAAGCTTCTGATGAGTAAACCCTGACACTACATGAAGTGAATTCTGTATGAAATATCTTTGTTTTAAAATTGTTGCCTTTTTATTATTGAAGATAATATATACTTAGAGTAGAAAATGTCAAACATGGAGAAAGGTGCATAGGTAAAATATGCCTGAAATCTGTAATAATCTCAGCACATAGATGTAGAAGTGAAAGTCGTATAATTCATTTCCAGTATAATTCACTTCCAGTGTGTGTGAGTGTATCTAAAAATGCACAAATGTGTATATGACCCTGATTTATTATTTTTAAATCCAGAAGTATATATATTGTTTTATAACTTTTTCACATAACAATACGAGCATTTTCTGTATCTGCATAATATTCAACACTATGATTTTAATAACTATATAGTGTTTTATTATATTAATATATCTTACTTTATTGAATTAATTATTCTATTGTAAATATTTATGTTGTTTATAGGTTTTTTTTGTGATTTTAAAAACCTGGGGTTGTTGGTATATTTCCGATCACTTTTTTCTTTTTTTTTTTCAATTATACTTTAAGTTCTGGGATACATGTGCAGAACGTGCAGGTTTGTTACATAGATATAGACACGCCATGGTGGTTTGTTGCACCCATCAACCCATAATCTACATTAGGTATTTCTGCTAATGCTAAAGTTCCCCAGCCCCCCACCCACCGACAGGCCCTGGTGTGTGATGTTCCCCTCCCTGTGACTATGTGTTCTCATTGTTCAACTCCCACTCATGAGTAAGAACATGTGGTGTTTGGTTTTCTGTTCCTGTGTTAGTTTGCTAAGAATGTTGGTTTCCAGCTTCATCCCTGACCCTGCGAAAGGACATGAACTCATCCTTTTTTATGGCTGCATAGTATTCCATTGTGTATATATGCCACATTTTCTTTATCCATTCTATCATTGATGAGCATTTGGGTTGGTTCCAAGTCTTTGCTATTGTGAACAGTGCTGCAATAAACATGCATGTGCATGTGTCTTTGTTCCTATTTCTCCACATCCTCTCCAGCATCTGTTGCTTCCTGACTTTTTAATGAACACCATTCTAACTGGTGTGAGATGGTATCTCATTGTGATTTTGATTTGCATTTCTCTAATGACCAGTGATGATGAGCTTTTTTCATATGTTTGTTGGCCATATAAATGTCTTCTTTTGAGAACTGCCTGTTTATAGCCTTTGTCCACTTTTTGATGGGATTGTTTGTTTTTTTCTCGTAAATTTGTTTAATTTCTTTGTAGATTCTATACATTAGCCTTTTGTCAAATGAATAGATTGTAAAAATTTTCTCCCATTCTATAGGATCCTGTTCATTCTGATGATAGATTCTTTTGCTGTGCAGAAGCTCTTTAACTTAATTAGATCCCATTTGTCAATTTTGACTTTTGTTGCCATTGCTTTTGGTGTTTCTGTCATGAAGTCTTTGTCCATGCCTATGCCCTGAATGGTATTGCTTAGGTTTTCTTCTAGGGTTTTTATGGTTTTACATCTTACATTAAAGTCTTTAATGCATCTTGAGTTAATTTTTGAATAAGGTGTTAGAAAGTGGTTCAGTTTCAGTTTTCTGCATATGGCTAGCCAGTTTTCCCAACACCATTCATTAAATACGGAATCCTTTCCCCATTGCTAGTTTTTGTCAGGTTTGTCAATGATCAGATGGTTGTAAATGTGTGGCATTATTTCTGAGGCCTCTGTTTTGTTCCATTGGTCTATATATCTGTTTTGGTACCAGTATCATGCTGCTTTGGTTACCATAGCCTTGTAGTATAGTTTGAAGTCAGATAGTGTGATGCCTCCAGCTTTGTTCTTTTTGCTTAGGATTGTCTTGGCTATGTGGGCTATTTTTTGGTTCCATATGAAATTCAAAATAGATTTTTCTAATTCTGTGAAGAAAGTCAATGGTAGCTTGATGGGGATAGCATTGAATCTATGAATTACTTTGCCAAGTATGGCCATTTTCATGATATTGATTGAAGCAGGAAATATCTAAAATTGACACCCTAACATCACAATTAGAAGAACTAGAGAAGCAAGAACAAATTCAAAAGCTAGTAGAAGACAAGAAATAGCTAAAGTCAAAGCAGAACTGAAGGAGATAGAGACAAGAAAAACCTCTTAAAAATCAATCAACCCAAGAACCAGTTTTTTGAGAAGATTAACAAAATAGGTAGACCACTAGCCAGACTAATGAAAAGAGAGAAGAATGAAATAGACACAATAAAAAATGATAAAGGGGATATCACCACTTATCCCACAGAAATACAAACTACCATCAGAGAATACTGTAAACCCCTCTATGCAAATAAAATAGAAAATCTAGAAGAAAAGGATAAATTCCTGGACACATACACTCTCTCAAGACTAAATTAGAAAGAAGTTGAATCCCTGGATAGACCAATAACAAGTTCTGAAATTGAGGCAGTAATTAATAGCCTACCAACCAAAAAAAAACCTAGGACCAGACAGATTCACAGCCGAATTCTACCACAGGTACAACGAGGTGCTGGTACCATTCCTTCTGAAACTATTCCAAACTATGGAAAAAGAGGGACTCCTCTCTAACTAATTTTATGAGGCCAGCATCATCCTGATGCCCAAACCTGGCAGAGACACAACAACAACAACAAAAAGAAAATTTTAGGCCCATATCCCTGATGAACATCGATGCAAAAATCTCAGTAAAATACTGGCAAACTGAATCCAACAGCACATCCAAAAGCTTATCCACCATGACCAAGTTGGCTTCATCCCTGGGATACAAGGCAGATTCAACATATGCAAACCAATAAACGTAATCCATCACATAAACAGAACCAATTACAAAAACCACATGATTATCTCAATAGATGCAGAAAAGGCCTTTGATAAAATTCAACGTCCATTCATACTAAAAATTCTCAATAAACTAGGTATTGATGGAATGTATCTCAAAATAATAAGAACTATTTATGACAAACCCACAGCCAATATTATACTGAATGGGCAAAAGCTGTAAGTATTCCCTTTGAAAAACAGCACAAAACAAAGATGTCCTCTCTCACCACTCCTGTTCAACATAGCGTTGAAACTTCTGGCCAGGGCAATCAGGCAAGAGAAGGAAATAAAGGGTATTCAATTAGGAAAAGAGGAAGTCAAATTGCTCTGTTTGTAGATGACATGATTGTATATTTAGAAAATCCCATCGTCTCAGCCCAAAATCTCCTTAAGGTATAAGCAACTTTAGCAAAGTCTCAGGATACAAAATCATTGTGTAAAAATCACAGGCATTCCTATACACCAATAATAGACAAACAGGGAGCCAAATCATAAATGAATTCCCATTCACAATTTCTACAAAAAGAATCAAACACCAAGGAAAACAACTTAACAAAGGATGTGAAGGACCTCTTCAAGGAGAACTACAAACCACTGGTCAAGGAAATAAGAGAAGACACAAACAAATGGAGAAACATTCCATGCTCATGGATAGAAAGAAAGATCACCTTTTTTAGGTAAAGTTCTAGAGCGAGAATCAGGATATAAAATGTAAATACATTATTAAGACTCTTGATTTATACTGTCAAATTGCTTTGTAAAAATGCTATATCGTTTCAAATTCAACAACCAATACTTGATGGCATCAATTTTTTGCTCTTTCCTCCATGATTTACATCTTGAATGATTGAATGGTACCCTGTTTGAGGGAAATACTTTATAAACATTGAAATAATACTTAATGTTATTCAATGATCATGTTCATTTCCTCAATGCTTATTTAAAGTCAAACATTCAAATTGAGATTAATGATTATGTAATTGGATTAATCTGAGTGTATTTGAGCATCTAAGACCACCATATTTTCTAATTAGAATAAAAATGTGGCTGATGATGAGGTGGATGATGATGATGATGATAATTCAGGCGAATATCGCTATTATTCATCCTGCGGTTAAGAATATTAAAAGTTATACAACTAATTTGTGGTAGAGCTGGGCATGAAACTGTCATCAGTTTGACTCCAAAGTATGTGAGCTGAAGCAATAAGTACTGCCTCTCCCTTCACTGATTTGTACATCAAAAGCCCTATAATGTCTTTCTACCCTTTTCCTGGATGCTGAATAGACAAAAAGGTAAAACAGGTTTTTCCATCTAGAATAATTTCAGATGAGAAAGTAGAGAACATTAGTCTTTTTTCCCCCACCAATCCTCAAATTATGTCTACATCATGAGTATTCTCCATTCAGTAATGCTACAAAATATGTCAACTAAGGATCTGTTTTTGTTTGAGAGATTCGTCCATTAACACAAAATTACTCTAGTAAGATAACATTGAGGATATTTGATGTGGAGAGAAGAGAGGTAATTTGACTACTTGAGAAATTCTGAGACAGGCTCAGGCTTACCTGCCTGAAGTGGGGGCAATAGTGAGAAAACAGAGGCATTTTTTAAAAATTATTTTTTATTTTATTGATACATAATATTTGTACATATTTGTGGGTTGCGTATGCTATTTTGTTACATGCATAAAATGTGTTATAATCAAGTCAGGGTAATTAGGATATCCATCACCTCAAGTATGTATCATTTATATGTATTTAGAATATTTCAAGTCCTCTCTTGCAGCTATTTTAAAATATATAATACATTGTTGTAAACTATAGCCACCCTATTCTGCTATTGAATAGCAGAATAATTTATTCCTTCTATCTAATTATGTTTGTATACATTAACTAACCTCTCTTTTCCCCCCAACTCCACCCAACACCCTTCCCAGATTCTGGTAAATACTATCCTACTCTTTACCTCTATGAGATAAACTTTTTAACTTCCACATATGAGTGAGAACATGTGATACTCATCTTTCTATGTCTGGCTTATTTTATTTAACATAATGACCTCCAGTTCCATTTGCATTTCTGCAAATGGCAGGATTTTATTTTTTTTATGGCTGAATAGTATTATATCGTGTATATATACCACATTTTCTTTATCCATTTCCCCACTAATGAAGGCTTAGGTTGATTCCATATTTTGGCTATTGTGAACAGTGCTGCAATGAACACGAAAGTGCAGGTGTCCCTTTAATACATTAATTTCTTTTTTTTTTTTTGATATACATCCAATAGGCGGATTGTTGGATTGTAGGGTAGTTCTCTTTTCAGTTATAAAACTAATCTTTATAACTGTTTTCTATAGAGATAGAGGACATTTTGAGGGCACTGACAATATAGCTGACTAAGAGGGAGAAGCAAGGAGTAGAAAAGGCACAGAAAGAAAAATGGGACGGCAGTAAATACATCTTGACAGTTTTCTTGACACCTAAATAGTCATCTTCAAGTATCTATCTGTGGGCACACTATTTCCATTTCAAAATCAAATTTTATTTTTTATGTTATTTTATTGCTATGTTACAACCTGCTTTCTTTTCCTAGGCTTAGAAATTAGTAGGATGAATAGATGATATTATCTTTATTCACACACCACTCAATATCACTTGAATTCTTTTAACTTTAGCTTTCCTTAGCTTTGCTAAACCAGTAAAACACATATAGGGGGACACATATTTTGTGAATATTTGCATTGACACAATATCAATTGTAAACTTATATTTCAGGGAGATAATTAAATTATAACTTCAACAAGTACTTTTAACTAAGATCCTAAACAAACTGGAGGTTTTGCAAGTAAATATGTGACTCTATGTGAAAAAAAATATGTATGAAGTAAAGAAAACTATTGATTTTTATTAAAGTAATTCAGTCACTAGTAAGCAACTCAGTGTGCTAAAACATATCTAATGTTATGGTGTTTGTAATGTTTCAACATTTCCACACCTTGAGAAGTAACACACATTAGTACCTGTTGGTGTAAGGAATAAGACAAATTTTGTCTTCATATACAGATTACTTGGTACAACTAAGTTGACTAAAGTAAAAAGAATTTATAACATCTGAAACACAGGCACTTTAGGATGGATTCATATTATTGACCTTAGGTAACTCTCTCCTTTAATGATAACTGAATTCTCTAAATCCCCTTAATAAAAGTACCATTAACTATGTAGAAAATACAAATTGTTATTTTCTAATTAAACTTATTGTCAACTTATGAATTTATCATTAATGAATCTTTATGCATTTTTCAAGGGTCTGATTAATATGATCAATATTCTAGTGTTAATAATTTGAGAATATCACCTTCTGACTAGGGGCTACTTCTTAATGATGTCATTCTGAAAACAACATTCGTCCTTTGTAAGTTTACGAATCAGGACCAAGAAAGCAACTCAATGAAAGCAAGGTTCTTAAAACATAATGAAAGTGACAGAAATCCAAGATTTGATTCTTGGGTAAGTAGTTTCTCAGATTTTCTGATGATTATGCCTCTGTGATACTAAAAAGAATTTTTGCATAATGAACAAGAATCTCTCTACATGAGCCACCTGAGAGGCAGGAAAAATGGTCTGTGTCAAGTAACTACACACAAAAATGAATTAAACAACAGCTGTCTGTACAAAAACGGGCATCATCTTAAATATAGTTTTAGGGAAAGATATATAAAATTATAATTGTATACCATTCTGGGACATTTGACTTTCTTTTCGTTTGTTTGTTCCTTTGTTTTACCTTGTTTTTTAAAAGATAAAAAAACAAGTGGCATAATTTTATAGTTTTGGAGGCTTTAGAAGTGTGTAATAGTATCATTCTCATATTTTAAAACTGACCCTCCAGAGGAAAATTTAGAGGGATTTTCCTCCATAGGCAATCAGCAGAGAAGTAGTTATTCATCTGGGAATTCACAGCACCACTGTAACTTTCAATTAGCAAAACATACATTAAAAGCTGCTGTAAACCACTCCAGGAGGCCTGCTGATGGCTATGATTAATGGCTGTGCATCTACAGCTATTGCACATAGGTCTTAACAGAGCTATTTGTAAATTGTCAACACAAACTCATGCAACCTCAGGTTATCAATCAGAAAGGTATGCATTGGAGTTGCTTAATTACAGCCCTTCTTCTGTTGCACTAGGAAGTGTATAATATTTTTCAACGACTGAAAATTGTCAAAGACTAGTTTTGAAATTAATTTGAAAGCAAAATGGTACAATAGAAGCTTACTTGTTTATTTCTGTGTGTTAGGTCTCCCAAAGAAAAAATAGGCCTTACTTAAGTGTATAAAGCTTCTTCTTTTCCAATTTCCACAGTCCTTCCTTTGTTATACATGTCCTTGTAGATTATTTTGTTGCTATAGCCATAGTTTTCATTGTTGTAGAACCAAATTTAGCAAGAACGCTATTTGTAGAACTCACACTCATCTCAGGCTATATTCTTACTAACTAATCTCAAAGGTGTCTATCACACAATATGGATTCAAATGTAAATGTATTGTGTGTTTTTCTTTTTCCTTTAAGATTGGCTGCCTTTTGTAATCCTTGGCTCATGGACAAACTATTTCAAGCCTCAACAGAAACAATAATCCTTGTATATGGTATAGTAATTTTTATTTGTCAGTATATTCATATTCATTCTTTCATGTGACCCCATGATATCTCAGTGAGGTAGGTAGGACAGGTAATATAGTTTATAAAAATGGTAATAATATAGTAATTAATAATATAGCAAGTTATATGGTGCTCTAATTAGTATGACCATTCATTTACTCTGTATATAATATCATTTACATGATATTTATTTATATTTTAATAATATTTAAAAGCACTGTTGAAATCAGAAATGACCAGTTAAGATTTAAATTCTTTACTCAGAAATGCGGCATAATTGTAATCATTGTCAATTACCTAAGTTTCAAAAAATCTAAAGTTTAGGGATATGTAGGAGCAACATGAGAAAAATGTCTTAAGATTAGTAAGTCAATAAGTTTCTTCAATAATTTTTAAGACCCTGAAATTGCTTTTCTTAAAAGACATCCCATAATTGTACATTTTAAATGTTAAAAGTAATTGTTTAAATTTGAGCTCAGAATCTTTAACCCCTTCTAAGTACATGCTAAAGAATTTATCTAAACAAATACTTCTAAAGCACTGTTGTATACAGAAACAAATTTAAATGCGTTAGAATTAGCAGAATAAATATAAACAAATATGTTTCCCTTTACATCTCAAATTCATCACAATGGGAAGTTGTATTGATACGATATTCGAGACAAATGACATTGAGGCAAACAACTTTTAAAATGTTTAGACAGGCCAGTTATGGTGGTTCACGCCTGTAATCCCAGCACTTTGGGAGGCCAAGGTAGGCAGATCATGAGGACAGGAGTTCGAGATGAGCCTGACCAACATACTGAAACCGTGTCTCTACTAAAAATACAAAAATTAGCCGAGTGTGATGGCACAAACCTGTAATCCCAGCTACTTGGGAGGCTGAGGCATGAGAATTGCTTACCCGGGAGGCAGAGAGGTTGCAGTGAGCTGAGATCGTGCCATTGCACTCCAGCCCAGGTGACAGTGTGAGACTCTGACTCGGAAAAAAAAAAAAAAAAAATGTTGATACAATTGTCAAAACTAACTCAAACTGTAAATTTATATCACAACAAATATAAATGTGACAGATGAAAAACTGCATTGCATAGTACCCAAAAGGTGGTGCTGTATAGGAATAGTTGTTGGGGAAGCCCGGACAAGTATAAACAAAATTTATCTTGGGCTTTCTCCTGACCAATACCTCAGATCTATCACTAGGCATCAAATATGTCCCTGCTACATCAGGCTGCCCAGAGTCTACTAAGCCTCCTAGGCTTTATGACTCCATGCAGTGTTCTGTGCTCCAAACTCATTCACTTCTGCATTTCCCCACCCCTTCCCCCCCTACACACACACACAAAATGTAACTTTGGTTAACTAAACTGTCAATGTATTTCTCCTGAGTCAAATATTTGCCTTTTCTAGGACAATTTTGGAGAAAGAGTTATCTAAAGGGGTGATTTTAGCAATAAGAAAAAATGTAGGATTTTTTTCCCCATGAATTTCACCAACTGACCATATGCCTGCTATATGTACACCCTGTGTTGACCTTAACAATTCTCCATTGTCTGAAATGAAAGAGCATTTCCATTGGGTTAATAGCAGCAATCAAATGAAGCACATTCTGATTTTGGCTCCCACTTAGAAACATGGTGCTAAGCAATAAGTGTAACATCTGAAGCACAGAAGGGTGACTTTTTAAAACAGAATCACAGCTCTTTCTAACCTAATAAGTTCCTACTGAGTCTAAAAAGTGGTCATCTGAACCCAGACCAGTGACTCCAAGTGACCACCTATTAAAGAAAAAAAGAAAAAAATCACGGTAGTTAAATACTCAGAGCATGTATAATACTTCAGGCACTTATAATTTATTTTATTTCTAAAGTACTCTGATGTCTCTTGTCATTTAGTCCAGTTAAGGCATGGTTTCCTAGACGCTTTTCTCAATCCCTACCAAACAGGGCACAAAGTCAGGGAGCCTCTGAGATCTAACCTGATTTCCACTCTAGCAAATCTGTAGATGACTGAGCTCTTAATCAGTGAAGTAAAAGGTCTTCCTTATAATTGACATACAGAAGTATTGTTAATGGATTCCTAGCTCCTGTCAAGTTCTCCTGTTAAGCTGTTCATATGTATTATGAATGCAAGTTTCACAACAACAACAAAAAGTAGCTAGAGTGCTAGAAATGAAGAAAACACCTCTCTAAATTCCCTTAGTGCTCTACCCTGGAGCTGCTGACTCAAGAAACACCAGTGCCCTCTCCTGGTCAGAAGAAAGACAAACTTTGTCCTCTGTAGCCATAAGGGAGCAGTCAACAAAGAATTACCAAATACTTTATGACACTGTCTCAACAAACATTTCATTTATAGGAACAATGTTAGGAAACAAGGTTTTCGTGAATTGTACTACTTATCTAAAAAGTAGTACTACTGGCTACAGATTCTAGACACAAATAAGAGATAATGATTTTCAAAGAATGCATACATATATTCAAGCATTGCAAAATTGTTCAAATACCAAATATTGAGAAATGATATGTACATGAAATTGTTTATGTCACTTTCTATATGCCGATGTATGTGGAGAAAAGTTAGTTTAAAAAAAGGAAATTTAAAACTGTGGAAATATTTGAAGAAGTTTTCTCATAACAGGGTTCATTCTTTCCAAACACAGTGTATTTTCTTGTGTGCAGATGTTCAAAGCTTTGGTGCAACAAAGAAACTCGCAAAGAAACTGTAAATGTGTAATAAAGGAGCTTAAAACACACGTGTGCACAAACACACACACACACACACACACACACAGAGTACCCACAAATAAAAGAAATACTGTCCTCTTCAAAATAGTTGTTTTGAAAAGCTACACTCATATGCTGCAAACCTTTTCAAAACTTCTTTTTTGAAAGTGTAGTCAGAGCCAAAAATCCATTATTATTATTTTCTGGTAATACCATGTTTTTCATCCATGGATGTATTATTCAGCTTGAGTTTCTATATGATTCAGCATATTGAATTCTAAATCCCATTTTGCAATTTCTAAATATTCAAATATAGTTTCTGGGATAAATATTTATCAACACTAAGGATATTTAAAAAGATTTATCCATTTGTCTGTTGATGGAAACTTTATTAAAACAATAAAAAGTGATTTATTATTTGTTCACAAGATAACTGTAAAAGATGAAAAAAAACTTCAAGGTTGACTGAAGCATTGCCAGAAACATGTGAATAAGTTGAGGAGATGGCCATATTGATTACCTGGAAGAGAATAAAATTTAGATGCCTGAATTGTGTTGCATTATTCAAAAATTATTCATATCTCTTTTCTGTCACCGCTAAGGAAATTTATTGTTGAAACTCAAATTGGGACCTGGGGCTTGAACCACAGAAAGCATGGGTGTTTGGCTATACAGCTAGAGAGATTCAAGAGAATATTAGACAAGTTCTTTCTCGTTCTCCATCAATGTGCTAGGGAGCCTTATTATGTTCTCCTGAGGATTGAACTCTAGGCTCCTCACTTGGCCTTTGCTTGAGTGGATACGGTGGGGCCACAGGATTTTCTTGTGACATTTGGCTAAAATAGAATGAATATTGCCTAAATCTTTTTCTATCTTGATTTTTATCTAATCTTTTTTGTTGTTTGCTCCTGTTGCTCCTGTTGATGCTTCCAGGTATCACCTCTTCACATCTCGAGGTTCCTAATAGCTCTGTCTTCTTTTCTCTAGCTTTTAGAGCCTTCTTAATCTATATATATATACACACACACACACACACACAAATGTTTTAGCTGCACTTAGTGTAATGAATAATGAAAATTATGGGCAGTCCATATTGCTGGAAGTGGAAAAACACATTCCTTTTGAGATATCTAAGACATGCATTTGGAGATGCTCAGTTAACAACTTCATACATGAGTCTTGAGTTCAGAGCAAGGTCTGGACAGGAGATACAAATCTAAGAGGCATAATATATATGGCATTTAACACCATGATCCTAGATGAGGTCACTAAAGGAGTTACTATAAGTAGAAAGGAGATACCCAAAACTCAGTGCTGGGGCACTTCAATGCTTGCAAGATGGAGAATTAAGGAGAATTCAGAAAGATCCTGAGAAGGAACGTTCAGAAAAATGAGAGGAAGTCCAGGGGAGAGTGGTTTCCCAGAAGTCAGGTGAATACAGTATTTCAGGAATTACAGAGTAATCAACTGTGTCCACTGCTCCTAAAAAAATCAAAAAACAAAAGGACTGAACGTAGACTATGGGTTCTAGAAACATGAATTCTCTTTAGTGGTTATTGTATTGATGTCTTAATTGAATCCATAGTTTAATTATTTTCATCAGGTGTATTCCTCAAAATTGTATTGTCTTAGAGTAAGAAGGATATGTCATATGGTTTGAATCTGTTTCCCCGCCAAAATCTCATGTCAAATTTTAATCTCCAGTGTCAGAGGTGGGACATGATGGGAGGTGATTGAATCATGGGGGCGATCTTTAATGGTTTATCATCATCTTCCCTTGGTATGTATAGTGAGTGAATTCTCAGGAGATCTGGCTGTTTAAAAGTATGTGGCACCTCCCCACCCTTCCTTCAGCTCCAGCCATGTAAGACAAACCTGCTTCCCCTTCACGTTCCAGGATGATTCCAAGTTTCCTAAGGCCTCCTCAGAAGCTGAGCAGATGCCAGCATCATGCTTTCTGTACAACCTGCAGAACCATGAGCCAATTAAACCTCTCATGAATTACCCAGTCTCAGGTATTTCTTTATAGCAGTGTGAGAACAAACTAATAAAGCCATCCATCCAACCACTCAACAAATCTATGGCATCACTGATAATTATTGATAGTCTTTGCTTAAACACTTCCAATGGCAGTTAGCTCACAACTGTGTAAAGTAGTCATTTCCATTTTTGGAGTAACTTATTGTTTCTTGTGCTGGATATGTATTTACTTTTCATTTCTAGTCATTATTCGCAGTTCTATTTTTGCACTTATGCAACAAAAAGAAATGTTGCCAGGTATTCACAAGTCACTTGTTTTGTTGTTGTTGTTTGTTTGTTTGTTTTTAATCTGTGATTTCTTTAACTTCCACCAGTTGTCACAAGGGTGGAAACTTCAAGAATGCCTACAGCCTCACAAGTAGGTTCAGGAAAACTCTACTTTTTTCTCACCTGATCAGCCCATCCACACAAAGGCCCTCACAAACACACATGATTACTAAGCATCATTCCTCACTTGTATTTTCAAATATGGTTTCTTTCCTCTAGGCCATAGTTCTGTCATTGACCATCTATCATTCATCCTCCCTATACCCTATCTATTAACAAGTAATTGAGAGTTCCTGCTCTGAACCTATGAGAGGCCTTATGTTTACAACTCTGTGATTGCTTTATTTGATATGATGTTCTTAATCCAAGTGCACACTTGGAACAACTAGGCCATTTCCTAGGTTCACCTGACAGTGGCCTCTAAATTTCATGTTGTTCCAAACCCCATTCCAGGAGTTGGGACATAATGTCATAAAATGTAGCCACCTAGCTCTAAAATAACATTGCTACGAGCTTACTCCAGTGGGTATAAGATGATTTCATCCTAGATACCAAGCCTACCTGTCACCTGTGGGTGAGATAATGTTCATTAAAAAAAAAAGTTATGGAGGGAGAGTCAAGATAATGTGAGTTGAAAGAAGTCACCAGATATATGATTTTTCACACTTTCAGAGAAACTTGTTTAACAGTTATCAAGATAACTCCTAAACCAGTCAAACTTGAATGAGAAATAACTTACTCTGACTTGGTTGAGCAGCAGACCACATTCCCTTTAATAATCTCTTCATTCTAATCAGCATGATTAGCATGTCTTAAATCATTTTTATGTTTGCTTAACTGATCCCGGGAATGTACACAGACAATACAATTCAGGGTGGTTCCATGAAAAGAGAGGTACTGTTTATATGGAATAAACTCTTTGTTCTTATCTACTGTCCACCCCTCATTATTAGCTACTAAAATATTTTAACTATATATATATATATAAAATGAAAGGCATATATGTGGTATATATCGATATAGATATATATATAGAAGGTGTATATATACTTTAGATATGAAAGATATATATATATACACACACACACACATAACTATATATATATACCTTTTCTGCCTTTCTGGGCCGAGAAATACTTTTCAAAAAAAAATTTCCTTGACTATGAAAAAACAAAACAAAGGATCAGCAATGTTTTAAGCAAGAAGTTAAAAAGATCACTTCATTCTTTTATTAGTTCACTTCATGCAGTTAATTCTTTTTCTGCTTGATTTTCAAGAACATTTCAGCTTTCCATGAGTCCCAAAAGTTTTTGCTCTATTTCCAAAGCTATCAGAAACCTGCATTCAAGAGCATCTGTTAGAGTTTTCTAGCTGATTATGAAACCACCTTCTAAAGAGGACCAAAACAAGAAAACAATTGTCTGTGGATGACAAAAATTTTAGGGTAGGTATAGTCAAAGATAGAATTGACAAGGAAATTTTTACCTCTGTGGCACATAATAATTTAACATAACAATTATAATTATTACTGATAATATACACTATGTTATATTAGAATTACAGGAGTTTCCCATGATTTGGGAACATATACCAATAGCATATTTATACAAATACAGCCCAAAAGAAACCAAACACCATTTCATATTTGACAATGCTTCCTGTATAATTTTTATACCAAATAAGCCAATTTATGTCATTTTTAAACTTTAGGGAAACTAATATTTTAAAGGATTAATTAGGTCAGAAAAAGACATAATTTATAATTTGATTTTGGAAAGTTTGTCAAATATCAAAGGCTTAAAACACTTGATATCACAGGTTATTGTAAAATAAGTCATTCATTTGACCACAGTTAATAACTCAAGGATTTCAAAAACAGTAAAAACCTTCACTCTTTAAGAGGAAACTTTATTTTACAAACAATAAGCCATAATAACATCAGCATAAAGCCAATTAAATTTGTTTTCCAAAATTTTATAAACAACCTATAAACTGTTAATCTTAACCATAAACTATAACTTCCATAATCTTTTTACAACCTTTATAACCTTTATTAAGGATTTGGTTAGTACTTCAATAAAACCTTGTTAATCTGACACAGGGGCCCATATGATGGTCTTCTATCAGTGTGTTTTTGACATTAATCATTAATTTATACAGCCACTGAACTTATTTTTTCTGATAAAATTGACACAATCTCACACACCCACCTCTTCTGAGATGTTTCCTGGGTCTTGAGGAGTTGAATAGCTTTAATTTCTGGCCCTGTGTTTCAGGGATGTAGTTTATTTTTATTGCCATCTTCTACTGGGCATGAAGATGGGGCTTTAATTGCTGGCAGTGTTTAAAGTTTAGCAGGACTTAATGTTCTTTTAGACCCAGGAGTCAAAGTCTTATAACTCAATGTCACAAGGACTTTAAAAGTGCGTACAGAGAGTTACACGGATGTAATAACATTAATTTTTTTAAAAGTTGTATCTGTTTTTTTTCCTAAGCAAACCAAAACTTAATAATAATATGATAACTTGATTATATAATAGTTTTGGGGTTTTTAAAATAAATAATCATATTTTGACTTAAACAGAACGTTCATGACATGGTTGGACTTTCTGGTTTGTCTTGAACACCCCTTTTTGTTAAACAACCAGATATTTTACTCTAGGACTAAATTTACCATACAAGATTCTTTCTCATATAAAATTATTTCTCTTTTTCTTCCAAAAAACCCTTTATTTTTATAACTTTATCTACATCTCTCTTATTTCCTAGTTCCTTTTACCTTGTTTTATGCATAAACTTTAAATAAGCTTTGAATTAGACAACAATTGTTCACCCTTTTAAAAAGGACACACCTTTTTCAGAATGTTTTTCTACAACAGATTTTTATTGGAAAATACCCAAATAATGAAATATTTGTTATTTAATTTAATATAACTTTAGATTCTAAATTATGACAAGTTTGTCCACAAGTGTTTATCTCTTTACATTTACCTAATTATTTTATTTTAATCATTTACCTAGATTATTTATGAAGACTGTGATAGTCATCATTTAAAGTTGTGAAACACATGGCCAGGTATGTTGGCTTATGCCTGTAATCCCAACACTTTGGGAGGCTTAGGCAGGTGGATGACCTGAGGTCAGGACTTCAAGACCAGGCTGGTCAATATGGTGAAATCCCATCTCTACTAGAAATATAAAAAACTAGACAGGCATGATGACACATGCCTGTAGTCCCAGCTACTCAGAAGGCTGAGGCAGAAGAATCGCTTGAATCTGAGAGGTGGAGGTTGTAGTGAGCCAAGATCATGCTACTGCACTCCAGCCTGGGTGACAAGAGTGAAACTCCATCTCAAAAATGATAATAGTAATAAAGTTATAGAATGCACCATTGCACAATTATAAATGAGACAGTGAAAAAAAATCTGACCTAACTGATTCCATCTTGCTTCTAACCTCTAAGCTGTCCTTGTTCATTTCTGGGCATAGGCTGAACTAACTTTGTTAGGAACTTACAGTTTAGCTTTGAAACAAAGATGACAACAGTCCTTTCACCAAACAACCTCCTTACTACCTGTGGACTAGACTGTCTAAAGCCACAAGATTAGAAGTTATGATAACCTTACTAAATGAACAATGTAGTTTTTTTCATTAAACCAATATTAGTGTCTTATTTATTAAAATTTACAGAAGCAAAGATCATTCTGTTTTGGGCTGGGTTCATGGTTTTGTAAATTCTATGCCAAGTTTTGACACCTTATAGTATTTGGCTGAGATAAATATGAAATTGCTTGATTAATAAATGCAAAGAAAAATGTATGCTGGTGATTCTAAAGACATTTCTAATATTACTTTATCAATAATTTTAAAGCTAACTTATTTAATAAAAATTTTACTTAAGTTATATAAACTTAGAAAAGTATTTGGCTAGTCTTTTTTCTTAATAAAGTATTTGATTTAAATGATTTTACTTTTTAAGCTAATTACAGCACTTTTATATGTTTTTAGCAGTGAAACATTTTGTACACAACACAAAAATACATCGTTGTATTAGACATACTAATAGAAATACATTTTATAGATTTTTTTTTTTTTTTTTGTCTCCCTCTGTCGCCCAGGCTGGAGTGCAATGGCCGGATCTCAGCTCACTGCAAGCTCCGCCTCCCGGGTTCACGCCATTCTCCTGCTTCAGCCTCCCGAGTAGTTGGGACTACAGGCGCCCGATTTTTTTTTTTTTTTTTTTTTTGAGATGGAGTCTAGCTTTTTTGTCAGGCTGGAATGCAGTGGCACGATCTCGGCTCATTGTAATCTCTGCCTCCTGGGTTCAAGCTATTCTCCTGCCTCAGCCTCCTGAGTAGCTGGGATTACAGGCACACACCACCACGTCCAGCTAATTTTTGTATTTTTAGTAGAGACAGGGTTTGACCATGTTGGCCAGGATAGTCTTGATCTCCTGACCTCATGATGTGCCCACCTCAGCCTGCCACAGTGCTGTGATTACAGGTGTGAGCCACCATGCCCGGCACATTTTTTAAATTTTTAAGACCTTTTTTATTCCATTTTAGGCTTACAAACTACTGATACTCAGTTTTATTACCCTGGCAGTTGTCAGCTAAATAGCTTTAAATTTGAATATTGAATGAAACAACTCTTAGATGAAAAATCGCATAGCAAAATTTGCCTCTCAAGATACAGGAAGAAAAAGTCTGCTGGTGCTAGAGGGAGACTAAAGATGGATGTCAAATCAAACATAAAATTATAGAAATCTATCATGGGATAGATAGTGGTATCATAGCATTGTATGAGGAGACCAATTTTATTTACATAGAGACTACCTACCTTTTAACTGGATCTCTGAGCTCTTGGCAGAGCCTCATAATAATTCTCCCATTTTGGAGGCCCAGGAGTCAGTGTGGGCTGACAACTGCCAGGATAATAAAACTGATCCTTTTACAGTGCACTTAGAATTTTTTTTTTTAATGAAGACATTTATAAGTTTCTAAACTACATTCTTTTTTCAACACCCAAGAGTAGCCTCTGTTGCAATAACTATTTTAGTTAAAAAATTAGGCAACACAATACAAAATCAAGCAATTTAAGGGCTGAGACGTATTTGTCTGTTTACATTCTTGGGATTCCTTAAAGAAAAAACAAAGGTTTCTCCCCTAAAGAGGGTCTGGTGCTTTCTCCGTATTCTTTAAGGATACCCCAGGCTATTACAAACTATTTTAAATCCCTCATGCAGCCAGAAAGTGCAAGAGAAAGGAGAAGCAACAGAAGTAAATGCAGAAAACAGAATTTAGTCAACCAAGAAGAAAAAAAAAAACATTTGCTCAAAAAAAGACAAGGTCCTAAGGAAAAAAACAAAACAAAAACAGGAAACTGTTTTAAATACACACACACACACACACACACACACACACACACCCCTTAGATGTAAGCTTTTAAACTAACTTTTAACCACTGAGCTCCTTTAAGAAAATCTTTTTAAATCTCATTACTGTATTACGGCTAGGAGAAATTGCTGATATTCAAGAAGTACAGCTATTGTTCTTTTAGTTAGGCCTGACTACGAGGCCACAAAAGGTGGCCTTGTTTTATAAATAAAGCCCCTTAAGTAGTCAAAATAAAAAATCTTTTCTTTCCTTTTTTTTTTTTTTTTCTGGCCATTTTTCTCCCACCACCATACCACTTTTGTGTGTATGTGTTTGTGTGGGTAAATTTAGCCACTTCAGAGGCCTCTTTCCTCATAATTTGAAACTTTCTTTGGATTTGATCAAGTTGGATAGAGTTGGTCAAACCCAATGGGAAAAAGACTGAAACAACAACAAAAACAGAAACAAACAACATAAAAACAGTTAAGCAAAACAAATGATGGCACAAATTAAATGATTACTGAGCACTTTAATGGTGAAGAGAAATTAGGACCAGCTGATTGTTAATCTTAACTTTAGCCGAGACAAATCCCAATTAGTTATTTACCTAGGGGTGGGTCTCAGGCTGAAGACTGCTCTCTACCATCCTAGAAGCAGGAAAAAAAAACCCTCATCTTCCCTGTTGGAAGTGAGCTCAAACTCCACAAAGCAGTTACTTGTCTTCCATTGACATGGAAGCAGAGAAAACTTGCCTTCCTTGTGTTGAAAGCAAGTAAAACATCAAAAAAAAAAGGAGTTGTACAGCTAAATAAAGTTTAGATTGAGATCAAATTTTGGGAGATGAGGAATTCTCTGGAGAGAGGGCTCCCCGACCTCAGCAAATTTTCCTATTTTTTGAGCTATAAAGTTAGCTCAGGCTGGTACCAAGCACAGATAGGAGATTTGTAAAAGGTCATGGGGTAACTGCATTCAAAATCCCCTCATGGTTACCAAAATGCAAACCCCCAAAATCTGAGACAGGTCTCAGTTAAGTTAGAAAGTTAATTTTGTCAAGGTTGAGGATGTGCACCCATGACACAGCCTCAGGAGGTCCTGATGACATGTGCTCAAGGTGGTCAGAACACAGTTTGGTTTTATACCTTTCAGGGAAACATATAACGTTGACTGACATATGTAAGATGAGCACTGTTTCATTCTGGAAAAGTGGGACAACTGCAAATGGGGAGGAGCCCTCCAGGTCATAGGTAGATAAGAGAAAAATGGTTGCATTCTTCTGAGTTTCTGATTAGCCTTTTCAAAGGAGACAATCAGATATGCATTTATCTCAATGAGCAGAGGGATAACTTTGAATAGAATTGGAGGCAGGTATGCCCTTAGCACTTCCCAGCTGGACTTTTTTCCCTTTAGCTTAGTGATTTGGGGCCCCAAGTTATTTTCCTTTAATATCCTAACCCTTGAAACCTATAAATATGTTACTTTACATCGTGAAATCAACTTTGCAGATGTGCTTAAGGATTTTGAGATGAGGAGAATATTCTGGATTACCTACATAGGACAAATGTACACAGGGGACCTTACAAGGGAGAATCAGAGTTTGCAGTAGGAGATGTGAAAATGGAAACAAGACGTTGAAGCAATGTGAGGAAGGTGTCAGGAGCCAAGAAATGCAAGCAACCTTAAAAAGCTGGAAAAGAGAAGGGCGCAGACACTTTCCTAGAGTCTCTGCAAGAAATAAAGTCCTACTAACACCTTGATTTTGAGATTTCTGACGTCTAGAACTACAAAAGAATAATTTTGTGTTATTTTAAGCCCCTAAGTTTACAATAATTTATTACAATGCTAATAAGAAACTAATACAAAAGCCTACTCATATTCCACCCTTCCCAAAGCACCAAGTATGTTCCTCTTCCCCTCATAGTTGCATTCCTATATCCCAAGACCACATGTTAAACACATGTGGAGAAATAAGAAAATCTTTTGTTAGTCAGTTTCTATATCATCAGTTTCTGTGTGTTAAATAGTTATGATTATGGTTATAGCTATGGTTATGATCAGTTATCACTAGTCATGGTTATAGTTAAGATTAGTTTATGATTATAGGTAGTTATAGCTATGGTTAATTATGGTTAGTTATGGTAAATTGTGGTTAGTAACAACTACCAACATGTTACATCTCTAGTTATGGTTAGTATGGCTTTGGATATAAAGATTCATAATAGCTACCAGGTAGCTATATTAACTAGTTGGGACTATTAACTAGTTTTGTTTACTTGTTATGAATGTTAACTAGTTATTAATATGACTTCGGATTACTAACCTAACCATAGTTACCAATCTCAACTAATAACTGCTTGTGTTATTGAATGTGGTTATTAGCCAGTTATGGGTAGCAGTCTGTGACTATTAATAAGTAATGATTATTGGATTTGACTACTATTTGTAGTCACCAGTTTGGCTACTAAGTAGTCATGATTAACTGTTAGTAACTAATAACCAATGATGATTGCCGGTCGACTACTAACTAGTTGTAGATAATGGTTTGGTGACAAACAAGTTCTTTTTATAATTTGTGATTACTATCAAGCTATGATCACTAGTTTATGGCTGATAATTAGCCATGGCTATTTATTTGTGATGCCTAACTAGTTGTGCTTATTAGTCTGTGACTGCTAACTAGTTTTGATTACCTGCCATTGTTACTTACCAAATAGTTTTGGTGACCAACTGTGATAACTAGTTATGTTTATTAGACTAGCCTAATAATTAGTCATGATTATTCATTGTGACTATTAACTAGTTGTTATTAACAGTTTGATAATAATAATTATTCATGTTTACTTGTTATGGTTAGTAATGATTATGTTACCAGAAAAGGTCCTGATCCAGTCCCCAAGAGAAGGTTCTTGAATCTTGCACAAGAAAGAATTCAGGGCAAGTCAACAGCGCAAAGTGAAAGCAAGTTTATTAAGAAAGCAAAATAGTGAAAAAATAGCTACTCCAGGCCAGGGATGGTGGCTGATGCCTCTAATCCCAACACTTTGGGAGGCCCAGGCAGGCAGATCACTTGAGGCCAGGGGTTTGAGACCAGTCTGGTCAACACAGTGAAACCTCATCTCTACGGAAAAAAAGAAAAAAATAGAAAAAATTAGCTGGGTGTGGTGATGCATGCTCGTAATTGCAGCTACTCAGGAGGATAAGCCATGATAATTGCTTGAACCCAGGAGGTGGGGGTTGTGATGAGCCCAGATCACACCTCTGCACTCCAGCCTGGGCAACAGAGCAAGATCCTGTCTCAAAAAAATTAATTAATTAATTAATTAAAAAGAATGCTACTCCATAGACACAGTAGGACGTTTCCTAAAGTAAGAGGAAGAATATGCCCTCCCAAGGTACAATGCTTGTTTATATATAAAAAAAGACCATTGGGAGATATTCACTGCTACAGTGGTTTGTGAAAAAGGATCAATTTTCTTAATTAATATATTTTGCAAGGATCGATATTATTATCTTTAAAGAAAAATTAGGAATGCTTCTGTTCTCAAGATATTGGAATATCAGGACATTCTTAAGTCTGGGTCTGTTTAGTAAATGCTGTCAATCGGTTCCCTTAACGGTAAACATCTAGAGGCTAGGAATACCTAATTTTCCTGGAATGCAGCCCAGCAAGTTCCAGTCTCATTTTTCCTAGCCCTCACTCAAGATGGAATTGTTCTGGTTCAAGTGCCTGTAACAATTGTGTTTAGTTGAAGTTATAGTTAGTTAGTTGTGAGTATAGTTGTAGGTTGTCATATTTATAGAGTTAAGTATTGGATTCATAGTTATTTGATTTGGAATGTCTTCTAATAATAGAATTATTTTTATGTCATCCAAAACCTTAACAATCCTTGCCCAGTGGGCTTATTTTACTCAATGGCATTCATTTCATTCATTGTTACTTATAGTAAATCTAAGGTGTAGTCTAGTTCAACAAAAACCATGCAAGTCAAACTCCAGGAGTTGCTTTGCCCTCCTGCATCCCATTTGTTATGCTCAGACTCCAGGAGGTACTCAGCAGATGGATAAAACAAATACCTGTAAAATCTTTATTCATAGAAAAAAATCCCATTCACAATTCCAAGCTCCAATGCGACCCCAAGGAGAACAGATCTGGAAATCCTACAAAGAAAACTGATAATATCTTTTCCGATTACTCTAAACAAACCCTACTTGACTTCCTATCCTAGTATTCCTTCAATTAAAGACCTTTCAATGTCCCTTAAGTTCAGAGATGTTTTTTGTCAATGTGGGGAGAAGGACAGGAATGAAATAAAGTAGAAAGCACCCTGTGCTTCCCTTTCAAGGTCCTACACATTTCATCAAGGCCATGTTAAAACCTTACTTCCTGCAAGAAGGCTTTCTAGATTGCTTAAGGTCAGGATATATGTCTCCCAATACAACGCTTTTTTTTTCTTTAATATATAAATTTGTGTAAGATTGATTACATTCTAGCTGATGTCAGCATTAACATCTCTGCATCTGTTTTTCTCATTGGATGATGTGTTTGAAGGACAGAAACATGTGCTGTATTAATTTTTCAATATACTACAGCATGGAAGCAGTTTTAACGTGCTAAGAAATGTCACACTTGTGAAATCAGTTACAATTAATTTCACTAATAATAAAATATCAACATTTAAGATGGCATATTTTGTTTTGATATATATGTTTGTATCATCCTAGATTCTACCAAAAGTATCATCATGTTTGATTGAATTCTGATATACCTTCATCAGTTCATTGCATGTATATTTTAATGTCAGATGAACAAAATGAAGAAAATATAATATTACAAAACATTAACTTTCATTCCTCATGTATCTGTGTGGCTTCACTATTGGAATTGTAGAAAAATCATCTATCACAGCTTAATAGCCATGAATTGTTCTAGAAAATAAACATATTGAATAATAATAAGCAGAATATGTCCAATATGTATAGTAAACACACACCACCTACCACATCTTGGGAATGGAGACTGAATATGCTATTTGTATTACTAATACAAATAATTACTAATAAAATTGAAAGGCAAATGAAAAGACCATCTGCACTGCACAGAATATTATGTTGGAAGAAAACATTTCCTTTGGACCTTTAAGAAAACATTGTAGCGTTAGGCCACAACAAACAGAACTCAAGGAAAAAAACTTATATGAGCTGAAAATGAGTTGAAGGAGAACATTAGAATTTTGTGCCCTTTACCTTTACAATGGGAAAGAAATCCAAAAAGGGCAAGATGCAATAAAAGCTGAACTTTGGTTTAAAAAAAAATCTTACAATTTATTAAGATTAAATCAATTTCTTAAGAAACTTTTATTGCTCTAACCAATTATTTGGTGTATAAGTGTTTTTTCTTTTTACATCAAGCCCAATCTCTAGAAACACCATTATGATTTTTATTTAATTATATAAAACTTTATATATATAATTTATATT
>NW_012106253.1:2729725-2737151 GCF_000951045.1 Mandrillus leucophaeus | reverse complement strand
AATAATTTTTTCCCATAAATCCTCTCATTGTGACTTATGCAGACTTTCATGATATGTTTGGACTTTCTGGTTTGTCCTGAACATCCCTCTTTCTTAAAAAAAAAAAAAAAAAAAAAAAAGCCATTTTATTCCAGGACTAAATTTACCATACAAGATTGTCTCTTACATAAAATTATTTCTCTTTAAGCTTTCTTACCCAAAAAAGAAAAAAACCTTTTTATTTTTCATACTTTCTTTACATCTCTCTTATTCCCTTGTTCCTTTTACCTTGCTTGATATATAACCCTTAAATAAGCTTTGAATTAGACAAAAATTGTTCACCTTTATAAGAAGGACACACATTTTTTTAGAAATAATGTTTTCCTAAAATAGATTTTTATTGGAAAATATCCAAAATAGAATGTCTATTATTTAGTTTAATATAAATTTATATTCTAAATTATGACTTTATCTACAAGTATTTATCCCATCACATTTCCCTAATTTATTTTATTTTCATCACTTAGCTAAATTATTTATACAAAGTACAATAGTCATAATTTAGTTATGGAACCACCATTTAAAACTTATATCTGAGACAGTGAAAAAGATCTGATCTAACTGACTCCATCTTTCTTCTAACCTCCAAGCTGCCCTTGTTCATTTCTGGGCATAAGCTGAACTAACTTTGGGAAGAAATCTGTTAACAGTTTAGCTTTGAAACAAGGATAAAAACAGTCCTTTCCCAGACAAACCTTACTGCTTGTGGACTAGACTGCCTAAAGCCTCAAGTTTAGAAATTATGGTAATCTTACTAAATTCAAGATGTAGCTCTTTTCATTAAGTTAATATGTCTTTTTTATTAAGAATTACATAAGCAAAGATCATTCTGTCTTGGGCTGAGTTTAGAGTTTTGTAACCCCAATGCCAAATTTTGACACCTTATAGTTTTTGACAGGAATAAGTATAAAATTTCTTGATTAATAAATGGAAACAAAAATGTATGCTGGCAATTCTTAAGACATTTATAATATCAATTTATCAATAATTTTAAAGCTAACTTATTAATTAAAGATTTTAGTTAAGTTATGCACACCTGAAAAAGAATTTAACTAGTCTTTTTTTCCTGATAAAGTATTTGATTCAAGCATTTTTATTTTCTTAAGCCAATTGGCCTTTAAAATGTATATACATATGTGCAAAGATCCTACAGTTTTTATTTCAGAAATTTAGCCATGAGATACATACAAATTCATGGTCTTGCAAACAAATAACCTATTGGATTCAAACAGTGGATGTATCTTAATGGAAAAGTAACAGCAGATTTAAAGCAGACAGAAAAGAAAACAGAAAAAAAAAGAGAACTTTTTCTCTATTGTAGGACGATCTTCAGGCTCTTTTTCCTTAATGAAAATGTGCACAAAGACCATTTTACTTCCATTTTACATAAACTCTGGCAAGTAGAAGTGCCATAAAGAGCACTACAGAGTGCTCAATATGGGATCATTTTTCATTTTTTCTCATTCTTAGATAATTTCCCAATTTTTTTCCTTAAAAAGAATAACTGAGCTGTGGCCTAGGGGCCTAGGGTGTCTGTGTGGTGGATCAATGTGTGCTGCTTGTGGGCAGGACTCCATAATGTTTCATCATTGAGTTGTTTCCATCTTACATGTCTCAGTTTCTGTCTCCAGAGGTGTATGACCTCTGAGAGGGCTCAAAACACCCTTATCAGCTTTTCTATGTGCTTCTTGGATGAGCCTTTTTAAAATTAATTTTTGCTGGAGATTTTCCTGCAAGACCACTGCAAATCATGGGGTCTACCTCCAGACACTCCCATGATGCCCTCAATCACCCAGGGCACCTTGCGGCTGAGAGGAGCAAATGCTGTTTCTCTATGGAGCTGAGAAAACTCAACCTCTCATTTACCTATAAAAACAACAGTTCAGTTCCTCACACAAATGCACACAGACAAGCCAAATCAAGACAAATTTTGGGAGAAAAAAAGAAAGCATCTCTGAACTAGAATTTGAATCTTTAAATGACAACTTTCTAGGAGAGAAAAATAAAAACAGCAGCCAAGACCATTTCCTGTAAACTGTGCTCAGCCATCCCTACTTTGTATCTACCGTCTATGCTTTTACACACATCAAGGTCAGATCCTCTCACATTGCAAGGTAATCTCTAGTACCCACAAAGCTGAAGAGGTCAGGTCATGCACTACAGGAAAGCTTTAGACCTAAGAAGAATCTGCCCATGACCTTTGAAACTCCACAATGAAAACAGAAAACTCAAAACAGGGTGAGTGGCACATTTGTTGTGAATTCTTTAAAGGGGTTCAAGTCATTAGAAGCCTTCTCTAGATTTTTTGGTACTGCAGTTGGCAGAGGGGGAAGAAGGTGCAGGGTGGAAGAAAAGTAAATGAATTTTTTTTTTTTTGTCTTTAACATAGCAAGCAAACACAGAAACCAAGCACTTGATTTTATGTTTTATTGTTTTTTGTTGTTGTTGTTTTTCTCTTTTGCAACTTCAAAAAAATTTAGCCAAATTAAAGTAGCTTTGTTACCCATAATTTGGAATTCTCACTTGGATTTGACCAAGTCAGGTAGAGTTGGTCAAATCTAATGTGAGAAAGACCAGAACAAACAACAAATAAACCCCACCCGTATGATCACTGGGTGCTCTAATGGTAAGAAGAGACTAAGAATAGGTGGTTGTTAAACTTCAGCCAAAACAAAACCCAAATTCAGCTTCTTACCTAAGGATGGGTCTTATGCTGAAGAGTGCTTTCTGTCATAATAGAAGCAAGAAAAAATAAATAAATAAAAATAAAACATAGAAAACCTTAAATTCATCTTTCCTGCTAGGAGTGGGCTCAAACTCCCTAAAGAAGTTACTTGTCTTCCATCATCATGAAAGCAGGAAATCTTGCCTTCCTAGTTGGAAGTAAGTAAAACTCCAAAATTTGGGGAGTTGTACAGCAAAATAAACTTTAAATCTCGACCAAATCTGGGGAGATCAGGGATTCTCTGGAGGTAGTGCTCCCAGACCTCAGTAAATTGTCTTATTGTTTTTGAGCCATAAGGGTATCTCATGCTGTTACCAAGCACTGATAGGAGATTTTTCAAAGGTCAGGGGAATCTCCACTCAGAATCCCTCTGTGGTTACCAAAATGTGAACCTCAAATATCTGAGACAGGTCTTAGTTAATTTAGAAAGTTTATTTTGCCAAGGTTGAGGATGTGCATTCATGACTTAACCTAAGGAGATCCTGATGACATGTGCCCAAGGTGGTCAGAGCACAATTTGGTTTTATACACTTTAGGGAGACATGAGACATCAATTAACACATGTGAGATGAACACTGGTTTGATCTGGAAAAAGCAGGACAACTCAAAGCAAAGATAGGACAATTTGAAGTGGGGAATGGGCTTCCAGGTCATAGATAGATAAAAGACAAATGGTTGGATTCTTTTGAGTTTCTGATTAGCCCTTCCAAAGGAGGCAATCAGATATGCATTTATCTCAGAGAGCAGAGGGGTGACTTTGAATAAAATGTGAGGCAGGTTTGCCCTAAGCAGTTCCCAGCTTGACTTTTTACTTTAGCTCAGTGATTTTGGGGCCCCAAGATTTATTTTCCTTTCACATAGCTATGTATTCATCTCCGGAAAGTGCTTGCTATTTCCACAAGTAGCTAGAAATTAACCTGATAATGACACACCAGATACTATAATTCACACCCTATAGCTTAACAATATACAACTAAATCACTAAGCAATGTTATTTCTGTAAACCAATAGGAATTACTAACAAAAACATTTGTATCAATCCACCTTCTGTCCCCCTCTTTTGCCTTTAAATATCTACTCGTAACTGCTGCTAATCAGAATGCATACTCAGAACCTATGCTCGTGAGTTGCAAAGCTGAAGCTTTGCCCAGATATACACCCTACTTATATTAATTTTGCCTCATCTTCTTCCTTTTAGATCAAGATGTCACTATAAACTTGTACTGTAATCATCACAAAGTGATATTGCCTTACAGGTTTAAGAACAGTTTTCTAAACCAAAACTGGTAGTTGATATGGCATATGATTGGTATTTTTTTTATTTACTGTAGAAAAACATCAACTTAAATTCTCACTTACAGAAACAAACTAAAATGCTTTCACTGGGCATTACGAATATACATTCTAAAATTTCAACCCAAAGCACCATTTTCCAGGGTTGAATATTTATAAAATACTATTCAAAAAATATACCAGATTAGACGGTGCACAGGTTTTAGACACATACACACACATACCAATATATGAACAAATACATTTCAGCTGATTTCATTATGAATTGATAGGTGCATGTTTAAAATTAGAGACACTTTTCACTACTAGGGAGTCATGAATGTGGATAAGGCATAGATATGGAATATGCAATGTTTTGTTTTTTTTTTCTTAAATTTGTGTTGGTTGACTATGGGAAGCCAAGAGAATTATCTTTTAAAATGATAACAAAAATTCATTCTTTTTTAAACCCACAAATAAAGTCACGCCATGCACTTTCCATGGGACCATGAATAAAACATCAATTAATTTCTAAAACTCAACACTGTTTTCTTTTCCAAATACAATAATACTGTTAGGTGGTTAGATAGACATTAGCAGCTGGGAGAGGGTAAAAGAGGAGAGCAAAAAGGCTGTCACTAACCGGCCTCTGGCCCACCCTACTTGACCCCAAGACCGCCCTAACTCTACTCTAACAGATGGAGTTTGTGGTAAAGTCTGTGGCCAGCACTTTATTGAGAATAAGGAAATAGTGCACAGGCGGAAAGCTACTAAAGTGGCTCATGCCCAAAAACAACAAACCATGTTCACCCCAAGCTCATTATACTATCATTATAATAGAATTTGCATGTGGTTTTTCCTCCCCAAAGTGGGCTTTTCTTTATGAATTATGGGTAGAAACATGCAGCTTAAATTTAGTTGTATAACTATAAATGGTAAATCTATTGACATCATCCTGTTAATCAGACACAGCCCAAACATCAACTCCTCCTCACAAACCCCATAATAAGCACCTTCAGCTCCGTAAAGAACTCTCCCTATGAGAGTGTATTACTGTGCTTCAGTAAACTTTGCTTTGACCTTGCATATTGGTGTTAGTTTACATTTACTTGCTCACTATCAAGAGAACCAAGATCGCTGATCCGGGGCTCCGGCTGTGTTGATCTCCTCAGTTAAAAAATCCATCCCGATACAAAATTCCCAGTAATGTTGCCTTGACAATTGTATTAGTCAACTCATGCTGTTGTAACAAGGAACTATAGACCTGACAGTTTAAACAACAGGAATTTATTTTTCAATGTTTGGAGGCTGGAAGTCTAAGATAAAGGTTGTGACTTATTTGACTTCTGATAAGGCCTGCATTCTGGTGTGGAAAACAACTGCCTTCTTGCTATATCCTCACATGTCCTTTCCTCAGTGCATACACATGGAAAAACACACACATACACACACACACACACACACAGAAAGAGAGAGAGCATGCACGTGCCAACAATCTGGTATCTCTTCTTCTAATGATACTAATCCTATCCAATTAGAGCCCCATTCTCCTAGCCTCATTTAACCTTAGTCGCTTCCTTAGAGGTGCCGTCTTCAAATATAGCCACACTGGCAGTGAGAACATCAACATAAAATTTTTTTTGGGGAGGTGCACATTCAGTCAACAACAACTGTCACTTAACTTCCATATTCGATATTAACTAATATCCACCTAATTAACATCAAAAAGGACACAATGCAAAAAACTGGCTAGAGAAAAATCATCAGATCACACGATCACTATAATAAAATTATTTAAACAATAGGCTGAAGAATAAAATAGTGATGTAATATTCAATATAACATAAAAAGCATATGAAATGGAAGAATGCAGATTTGAATTTGGAGTAGAAAACCCTAGAGGCACTCTAAGTTCTAACCAAAAAAGCCACATTGAATGAATTCATATTCTGTATGTGCACATGTTTTTACCTTTATTATGTATTTACCTATTACCTATATAATATATAGGTAAATATAAAATATATTTATATAAAGGTAAATATATATATTTACCTATATATAGGTATATATGTAATATATACACTTCATATATATGTAAATATATATTATATATAAAGGTAAATATAAATATACTTATTCTTCTGAATATTCTATGGCTTTCTATGCTTACATATATCTAATATATATGCTATATATGTCTAATATATATTTATATATTATATAAAATGTTTGGAAGAACAAAACTTTTGCATAACTGTTGATATTGCATATTTCCTTTTAAAATGATTAGTAATTAAATCCACTTACATAAAATTGAATATTGGTTTATATATGTTAGTATGCATCTGATTAATAACTTTGAAAGGCAATTAAAAGCTTAAAATTAATCTGTGGAGTGAAAAATGTATAAGAAAGATTATTAAATATTTATTTATTGATTAATAGTTATATGGAAAAAATACATTTTATATGTAAATTAAAAGTATGTGTGTGTGTGTGTGTATATATATTTAAATATATATATTTTTAAATGATATGCTATGAGACGTTAGACCAATCATTTAGGTCACAGAAATTTCTTGCATGTTAAAAATTGATCAAAGAACTTACTGGTAATATGAATGAGACAAGTAATATTAACAGCAATATTAGTAGTGATAATAATAATAGACTGACTATGGCTAAAAAATGAAAAAGATAAAATGTAATAAATGCTTCTTTACCTTGCATGCAATGTGCTTAGGGACTTCCTGCAGATTAGCTCATTTGATCATCATAACAAACATGTGGAATGGAAGCTATATTAACCAATCTCACAGCTTGTCATGCGGATCAAATAAGGTAATGTATCAAAATAGTTTAGGAATCAGAAAAGAAACAGAGTAGTAGGATATATATGCTATCACAAAGTGATCCAAGGCTAATAAACTAAATATAGCTACGGCATAAGGATTACCTACTGACAACATATGTACCTAGAATGAAGTAAGTTCTTTGATTAATTCTTATTAGTTAAAATTAACTTCCACTATTAAATTACTTTTATTACCTACATCTCACAGTACATGCAGATACTCACCTATCTGTATAAAAATTCTGTCTTCTTTTCCTGAGAGTTAATATGTGTTTATTTATTAATAGGGAAGGTTTTAAATATTAAGATAAAATGCAGTTGTTTTTTGCTACTACAGAGCTTTGAAAAATAAGATGCAATGGAATACTATTCAGATGTAAAAAACAAAAAATGGAAACGTGTTTTGCAGCAACATGGACAGAACTGGGGGCCATTATCTTTTTTTTTTTTTTTTAATTATACTTTAAGTTCTAGGGTACATGTGCATAACGTGCAGGTTTGTTACATATGTATACTTGTGCCATGTTGCTGTG
>NW_012106253.1:2701864-2726588 GCF_000951045.1 Mandrillus leucophaeus | reverse complement strand
TGTACCCAGTAGTCATTCAGGAGCAGGTTGTTCAGTTTCCATGTAGTTGAGCGGTTTTGATTGAGTTTCTTAGTCCTGAGTTCTAGTTTTTTCCATATTGTAAATGACCCCTTGACAGATGCCTTTCTCAGTTTGGTCACCACTAAAATTACTCTCCTCTTATAGCCGAGTACAAAAAAATAAATAACATGAGAATATCAATCTTTATATATTAATGTCTTTATCATTAATAAAATAAATAAACCTACTTGAGTTTAATAAATAAGCTTGAGCTTATTTATAAATCTACTTGAGTTTAATAAACTATCAGAAAGAGTTGCCTTGTATCAAGGTATAAACTATGTCATATGATTTCTTTATTGGACTCTCTGATTTGTAGATGGTAGATGTAAAATCACCTCCTGTAGGAAGGAAATAATACTGGCAGAATTTCTGAAAGTACAGAAGGCAACACCCTCAAAAATAAGATATACATTAGCCTCGGCTATGGCACCAAAGTTGCTACCAAAGTTGTATTTAATTTCAATTTTGCTTAGAACTTGCTCCACTTGGGAGCATGTCATGACTATGAAATAATTATTTCTCTCCAGGAGCAGATTTGTTCAACCCTGATAAATTTTAACTAGGACAGGGAGCTTAACAGAAATTAAGAGCTTAACAAATTCGTTGGTACTGAGCCTAATTTTAATCCATTTTGGATTCTACATTATTCAAACCACAACACTTGATCTCAAGTGAAACATGTTACAGGGGCTACATAAATTATTCTAATGTTGTCCTGGAAAATATTGCGACTTTTGTGGAAGCTAATAAATATTCCAATCTCATCATGACCCCTTGACAGATGCCTTTCTCAGTTTTGTCACCTACCAAAATCACTGTTGTCTTATAGCCAAGTACAAACCAATCATGTGAGCATAACAATCTTCATATTTATTTTTTCTCTTGTTAGAAAGTCAGAGTGCTTTGTGTTTATATTAACTATGTCAATAAATATGTACAATAAATATTTTTACAATAAACATTAAGGAGGTCAAATAGTTGTCATTAGAATTTCTTGGCCTTGCCTCACAAATTGGGTGAAAATAAAATCAGAGGACCTGAACTTGCTTTGGCAAGCAACCCATCTCTTAATTACCGGGCACTTGATATTTAGCCAATCTCTTTTTTAAAAAAATAATCTGAAAACATTACTGTGTAAGATATGCAAGACGATTTATTATCACCATTGTCTTAATTCATTGGTGTTACCATAAAGGAATATCCAGAGCTGGGTAATTTATAATGAAAACAGGTTTATTTTGCTCAGGGATCTGCATGCTGTACAAGAAGCACAGCATTAGTACCTACTCGGATTTTGGTGAGGTCATGATGCTGCTTCCACTGGTGGTGAAGGGCAAAGGGAAGCTGGTGTGCAGACATCACAAGGTAAAAGCAGAATCAAGGGTGGGGGCACTAGACTCTTTAAACAATCAGCTGTTGCAGGGACTTGTCATGGGAACTAACAGTGAGAACTCACTCATTAAAGCAAGAATGGCACCAAACCATCCATGAGAGATTTCCCACACTCCAAATACCTCACATTAGGCCCCACCTCCAAAATTGAAGACCAAATTTCAGCAATTGGAACATGTACAAGAACTTCCTGTGAAAAAGCAAAGAGGTTTGGGAGGTTAAAAATACCAACTATAGAATTCCTCCCTGTCTCCCCAAAATTTATGTCCTTCTCACATTGCAAAATACTATCATGTCTTTCTAATAGTCACTAAAAGTTTTAACTTGTTCCAGCACCAACCCCAAAATCCAAAGTTTAAAGTCTCATCTGAGACTCAAGGCAAGTTCATTCCAGCTATGAACCTGTAAAACCAAGAACAAGTTACTGACTTCCTACAAGTTACTAAATTCCTAGAACCAATGGTGGAGCAGGCATTTGGTAAACATCATTTCAAAGGGGGAAAACTGGCCAAAAGAAAGAGGTAACAGGCCACATGCAAGTCCAATCTTAAGTCTTAAGTCTTAAATCTTAAATCTCCAAAATGATCTCCCTTGACTCCATGTCACACATCTTTTAGAGTCCATGTTCCATATTTGGGGCACACTCATGTGACAGGAGGGTCCTCAAGTCCTTGGGCAGCCATGCCTCAGTGGCTTTGCTAGGTGCAGCCCATGTGACTGCTCTTACAAGTTGGAGTTTAATTCTGTGGCTTCTCTAGTCTGAGATTCCATGGTGCCAGTGACTATAATTTTGGGGTCTGGCAGGCAGGAGTCTTGCTCCCATAGCTCCATTAGGCATTGCCTTGGTAGAGACTAGCTGTGAGGGCTACAACCCCACATTTCTGCTAAGAATAGCCTTAGTAGAGTCTGTTGGGTTCTGCCCCTGCAGCAGGCCTCTGCCTGGGCACTCAAACTTTCTGATACATTCTTTGATATCTAGGTAGAAGATGCCAAACCTTCACTAATCTTGCATTCTATGCAACTAAAGTCTACACCAGATGGATGATGCCAAGACTTATGGCTTGTGCCCTCTGAAGCAAGAGCCTGAGCAGTACCTAGGGTCAATTGAGCCTTGACTGGAGTTAGAGCAGTGGCAACGTGGCAAGAAACATCCTGAGGTGGCATAGGTGAGCAGCACTTAGTCCTGGCCCTCAAAACCATTCTGTCCTTCTAGGCCTCTGGACCTTGTGATTAGAGGAGTTTCCTCAAAGATTTCTAACATGGCTTCAGGGCCTTTTTCCCGCTGTTCTGTCTAACAGCACCTGGCTCCCTTCTGTCAGCTATTCCTTGCCTGGAAAGCATTTTTTTTTTGTCTCTACCACATCGCAGGGCTACAGATTTTCCAAATTTTTTCACTCTACTCCTCTTTTAATTTTAAATTCCAACTTTACATTATTTCATTGATCCCTTATCTTATTATATGCTGGTAAAAGAAGTCACAGCAATTTTTGAACACTTTACTATTTAGAAGTTTATTTCACCAGCTACCCCAGGTAATCACTCTTAAGTTTGGCCTTCTACAAAGCCCTAAGGCATGGACACAATGGAGCCAAGTTTTTTGCTACAGCTTAGCAAGAGTGACCTTTGCTCCAGTTCCCAGTAGTTTCTTATTTTCATCTAAGACTTTATCAACCTGGATTTTACTGTTCACATTTTTATCAGCATTTTAGTCACAGCCACTTAACCAGTCTCTAATAAGTTCCAAACTTTCCCTCATCTTCCTGTCTTCTTCTGAGCCCTCCAAAGTCTTCCAATCTCTGCACACTACCCAGTTCCAAAGTCACTTTCACATTTTTGGGTATTCTTATAGCAACACTTTGCTCCTCAGTACCAATTTTCTCTTAGTCCACTATGTTGCTATAAGGAAATACCTAAGCCTGTGAAAGTTATAAAGGAAAGAAATTTATTTGGCTCATGGTTCTTCAGCTTGTACAAGAAGCATGGCACTGGCATCTGCTTGACTTCAGGTGAGGGCTTCAAGCTGTTTCCACACATGGCAAAAAGCAAAAGGAAGCTGTTGTGCAGAAATCACATGGTGAAAGCAGAAGTTTTTTTAAAACAATCAGCTCTTGTGGGAACTCTCATGGGAACTATCAGGGTGAGAACTCACTCATTCCTGTGAGGATGACACCAAGCCATGCATGAGGAATGTTCCCCCATGACCCAAACACTTCCCATTAGGCTCCCCCTTCAACATTGGGAATCAAATTTCAACATGAAGTTAGGTGGGTCAAATTTCTAAATTGTAGAAACCATAGTACAGATAATTTCAAATTTAAGTCACTTAAGGTCAAACGACTAGAAATTGGCAAAGGCAAGACATAAAGTAGTCTCCTTATTTTAAGTGTAGTTTCTATGAATTTTACAACTCTGCCATACATTTTTAATTTGTCCATAAGCTCCTACAAATAAAGACTATGATTTCATTGCCACCTTTTTCACCCTTCTTTCTAACCCCATCCAAGCAAATAATATTTACATTTAGGCATTCTAAAAATGTCTGTGCAGAATGGCTACTAAAAATACTGTAGCATTCTATGTCATGATACATTGACTTTTCTAAACTTCAGGGTGACTATTCTTGAAAGATCTTCTTTATTTAGGAAGACAAATTCAATAAATGGCAATTTTGGTTTAGGCCTCCCAATTTCTCATTATCAACTAAAACTTTTAGGGAGGGGTGGTTCTTAAGACAACACAGCCACCCACAAACAAAATGCTGCATTGGTCTATTTAGCTCTTAGATAAAAGTTTTACTGGTATGATATTCATAGACAAAAATACGAAATTACAAAATGCTGAAGAAGTGAGGAAAGAGAAAAATGTCTTCTCCAAGAGTGTTTCTAGATCTGGAATTTATTGATAATCATAAAATGACTTATGTTTCTTCAAAAAATCTACTCAATGTATTACAACTCATAGTGATAGATAAATAAGTGCTCAACTTATTTGAAACGAGAGGTCAGAGAAAGTGTTGAAAAACACCAGATTGAGTACAAAGGAAAGATCAATGCATATTAAATGAAAAAGTACTATGTTCCAGAAACTGCTTAAAAGAGAGTAAGAGAAGAAACTGATATAGTCCTTGAGTAGTTCACTTAGTAGAAGAGATAAAACGTAAGCACAAATTGTGGTATTACTGGACTTTGGTTTCTGGCTTAGTGAGGATAAGATGCAATGTATCCTATCTACCATGCTACTTTCAAAGTAATGACAAACAGGTCACTAATTCTACTATTGTGAGGAAACAGGTTACTTGCATTTTATTAAAATTGAGAGTGTATGGTAATAAAATTACCCTTTCATACTGTCTTGCCCTGGGATAATTTATAATATAAATAATGGGAATTATTACACTCTAAGAATATACAAGGGCACTGTATCCATCAAGGAAAGCATGGTTTTACTCCAGCTTCAGTAATGTTTTGTCATTGCTAAAGTCATAGTCATAATGCGTGTAGCTATTTCCCATCCAAGTAATCATTAAACACTATTTTCAACTCCTGGAAAACTATAACTACAGACAATTCTCTTGAACCAAGCTGTCCAAAAATAATGATCCTTTATCATTCTGGCCTACATTCCTTTGCTATCATTCATGGAGTTGACTGAGTCTCAAGCAAGGCTAGAAGTCTACTTTCCAACTCCCAACTCATGAGATTAAACAAACATATGTATTATGATAGGATACAAAACTGAAACACCAACAACTTGCTTCACATAATACTATCTGATCATATACACTATTATAATCACACTCCATTAACTCATCACAGTCGCTTGTGATTGGATAACAGATGTTTACATGCCTTCCTTATTACACTACATTTTTTTCTGATTGGTTAAAATATACTCCCTGCAGCAAATTCCTGCATATTTTCTTCACTCAATTTACCTTTATATTTATTCACCCTTTTCCTAAATATTCTACCAGATATAATTTTTAAAAAATCTATGTATTTTATTTATAATCACACTTGTTCTACTATTACTCTATTCTCGTGTTAGGTCAATTTACCCATAACTCTATATTCTCTGGCCCTTATCCCAGCCTGCTCTTTCCTCATTGCGTAGGTGCTACTTTCTTAAAAACCTCCCCTACTTATGCCTCTGTTTTTTGAAAAGTAAAACCATATTATGTCTTCTTTTTTGGTCCAATAACATTTTCCCTGCCTTTCATCATTGCTTCTTTGAAAGACAGTTTCTTTGGTCTTTCACCTCCATTCATCTCTTTCCAACTTCCTTATTATCCTTTCCTATAATTTGCCCCATTTGGAGCAAGGAACTCAGACTCAGAATTCTAAATATGTCTTGGGAATAAGAGTGGGCCCTTCCATTGACAGTAATGTAAACATATATAGGCAGGATATTTTACTGGATATCTATTTAGCAGATAGCACTAGTGAAAAGGCTGAAGAGCCGCAGTATCTAAGTTTAAGCCAGTGATAAAATTAGAAGGGCACAGCTTTATGTGGATGAATTTCAATTTTCACTGTAGTTTTGTTAGTATACTTGTATTAGTCTTCTAGGGCTGCCATAGCAAAATTCCACAGACTGGTTAACTTAAATTTCATTCTCTGAGTTCTGGAGCCTGGAAGATCAAGGTGTCAGCAGGTTTGGCTTCCCCTGCGGCTGCTCTCCTTGGCTTGAAGATGGCCATATTCTCTCTATATCCTTTTTTCTGTGCATGTACATGCCTAGTGTCTCCTTATCTTTCTATAAGGGCACCAGTTTTATTGGATCAGGGACTCACCCTTATAAAGTCTTTTAATCTTATTTACCTCTTTAAAGGCCCTATCTCCTAATAGAGTCACACGAGTGTTTAGGAATTCAAATTATGGATTTTGAGGGAATGTAATTTAGTCTGTAATAGTACTGTAGCAAAGTATTGTAAAATTTTCAGTATACCATGATCAGCTACAACATCTGTCTTAAGTAAATATTACTAATAATAAATCACTGTAGATTTTGATTCAAGCATATTCAAGGTAATCCTTGTAATGTCATCACTTTCACATTTTTTGCATTTGAATTAAGTAAGTTGGAGAGCAAGGGCTAGGTTAACTGCTAGAACAACTTCTGTAAAGTTATTGACATCATTTTCTAGGTTCAAACTACAGATTACAATGCAAATCAAATATATCAATTTATTTCGAGATAGAAAATCATCTAATACGTGTATGAGAAGGTGATGAATTGTGCTGTCCCCAAAAAGATACTTTGTTACCCTAACCCCCATTACTTCAGAATGTAACCTTATTTTGAGATGAGGTGTCTACAATGATAATAAAGAAAAAATGAGGTCATTAGGTCATTAGGTTGGGTGCTTATCCAATATGACTGCTGTCTTTATAAAAAGATAAAATATGAACACAGAATAAGACACACATAAAGAGAAGATGATGTGAAAATACAGGAATAGAACTATCTATAAACCAAAGAGAGAAGCCTGGCACAGATCCTTTCCTTATAGCTGTCAGAAGGAACCAACATTACTGACAATTTGGTTGCATATTTCTCACCTCCAGAACTGTGAGAAATAAAAAATTTTAAGTCACCCAGTTTGTTGTACTTTGATATGGCCACCCTAACAAAAAAAAATGCACACAAATGTCTGACCTTTTTATTTCCTCAAATATTATTCATATTACAAAAATGTTCTTGGCTAGTGTATTCTAATTCCATACCTACTCTTTGAAGAAATCACTAACATCTAATAGTTCCTTTGGGAAAGAACAAACAAACAGTAACACTTCACTACTTTCTAGAAATACAGAATGTATTAATAATTACAGAAGATCCTTAATAAAAACATATTTGCCTTAAAGACCACTCTTTAATACAAAGCTAAAACTGTCTCCCAGGGATAACTCCACTAAATAGTTTTAAAGGAGCCCCAAATTGTTTTTCCTCTATATTAATACTTTGCTTGAGCTGTAAAATAATTCACTGATGAAAAGCACTAAAATGAAGTAGGGTTATGTCATGGGTTTAATTGTATTCTTCAGAAAGGATATAGTGAAGTCCAAACCACCTGTACTTCAGAATATGACCTTATTTAGACACAGGATATTTACAGATGCAATCAGGTTAGAATGAAGTAAATATGCTGGATACTAATTCAGTATGACTCTTGTTTTTATAAAAAGCAGAAATTTGGACACAGAGACAAATATGTCCAGAGGGAAGATGAAATGAAGACACACAGGGAGAAAATTGCCATGTGACTGAAGTGATGCATCTACAAGCCAAGGAATATCAAGGATTGTAGGGAAACACCAAAAGCAAGAAAACACAAGAAAATATTTTCTCCTAGAGCGTCAGGGAGAGCATGGTATTGCCAACACCTTGATTTCACACATTTAACCTCCAAAAATGTCATACAGTACATTTCTTGGTTTTAAGCCACCAAATTTTTGGAACTTTGTTATAGTAGCCCCAGGAGACTAACACAGGTGACTTTCTAAGGAAAATGCGTAATGCATTATATGCAAATATAGTAATTTTGTTTCCCCTTCAAACTTTTATTTTAGGTTCAAGGGGGTACACGTGAAGGTTTGTTACATGGGTAAATCACATGTCACTGGAGTTTGATCTACAAATTATTTCATCACCTAGGTAGTGAGCATAGTACCCAATAGACTGTGTATAACCATACCCTTTCCTCTACAATGTCACCATCCTCAATAATCTGTTATTTTTTGACTTTTTAATAATAGCTACTGTGACTGATGTGAGATGATATCTCATGGTGGTTTTGACTTGCATTTATCTAATGATTGATGTTGAACTTTTTTTTTTTTTTTTGAGACAGAGTCTTGCTCTGTCAGCCAGGCTGGAGTACAGTGGCTCCATCTCAGCTCACTGCAACCTCCGCCTCCCAGGTTCAAGCAATTACTCTGCCTCAGCCTCCTGAGTAGCTGCAATTACAGGTGGGTGCCACCATGCCAGGATAATTTTTGTATTTTTCATAGGGACAAGGTTTCACCATATTGGTCAGGCTGGTCTTGAACTCCTGACCTCATGATCCGTCTGCCTCACCCTCCCAAAATCCTGAGATTACAGGCGTGAGCCACTACTCCCAGCCAATGTTGAACTTTTGAAATATGTTTGTTGCACACATACATGTCTTCTTTTGAGTAGTGTCTGTTTACATCCTTTACCCATTTTTAATGAGGGTGGTTGTTTTTTGTTGATGATTTCCTTAGGTTTCTAGTGGATTCTGCATGTTAGTCCTTTGTTGAATGCATGCTTTGCAAATATTTTTTTTCATTCTATGGGTTCTCTATTCACTTAGTTGATAGTTTCTTTTGCTGTGCGAAGCTCTTTGTTTAATTAGGTTCCACTTGTCAATTTTTGGTTTTGTTGCAATTGCTTTTGGAGCTTTGACATGAAATCTTTGTCAGGACCTATGTCCAGAAGGGTATTTCCTAGATTTTCTTTTAGAAATGCCAATGAGTCATAAGTTTGGTCTCCTTACATAATCTCATATTTCTTGAAGGTTCTACTCACTTTTTTATTCTTTTTTTTTAAATTGTCTGAATGAATTGATTAGAAAAACTGGTCTTTCAGCTCTGAGATTTTTTACACAGCTTGGTCTAAATCTGCTATTAACTCTTTACATTGTATTATGAAATTCTTGTAGTGAGTTGTTCAGCTCAATCACATCAGTTTGGTTCTTAAATTGGCTATTTTGTCTTTCAGCTCTTGAGTCATTCTACTTGATTCCTTAGATTTTTGGGGTTGCATTTCGACTTTCTTCTGAATCTCAATGATCTCTACAGTCATCCAGATTCTGAATTCTATATCTGTCATTCTAGTAATTTCAGTCTGGTTAAGAACCATTGCTGGAGAGTTAGTGCAGTCATTTGGAGATATGAAGACACTCTAGCTTTTAGAATTGTCAGAATTCTTGCACTGGTTCTTTCTCATCTGTGTGGGATGATGTCCTGTCAATCTTTGAAACTGCTGTCCTTTGGATGGCCTATTTTTTTTTCTTTTTTTTTTTTTTTTTTTTTTTTTTTGCTTTTATATTCTTTAATGCCCTTGAGAGTTTGACTGTGGTATAAGTTTAATTGGGTTTAAGTTTAGTTGTTATGAGGTTACTTAGTTTGTGGGTTTTGTTGACTGGCTTTGTTTTGGTGTAATTTCAGGGGACCAAGGCTCAGCTCAGCACACCTGATCTGCATGTTCTAACCCTGGGTTGTTGGTACCAGGTGCATGGGTTTTGTTTTCTGGCCCCCAGAGGGCAAGCACCTGCTATGCTGGAAGGAGCCCAGGAGTTCCAACAACACTCTGATGGGGGATGCCTGCAAAAACACTTCATCAAGGATGTGGCTGTAGAGTCACCACTTGTGGCATGATGGGACAGTAACGTCTGTTGCACATGTGCAGGTGGCAGTGGGACAGCATCGTCTATACATGTGCCAGCTGTGATGGAGCAGTGGTGTCCCCACATGCATGTGCCAGCAAAGCAGTGGGGGCAGGCTGCAGGCAAGTGCACATTGGCAAAGTGGTGGGGGTAGGCTGCAGATGGGTGCTTGCTGGTGGAAACCCATCTGCAAAAGTTCTCTTACAGCCAATGAATGAACTGTTGTGGTGGCCACTGGGAAGCACCCTAACTGGGCATCTGAGGCTACATTTAAAGCAGGTGTGGCCAGGCAGGGGGCATGGGAGAGGCTGACAGATGGAGGGGTGCTTAGATCAGAATGATCTTGTCTCACAAGCAAGATAGCTCTGTTCTGTCCAGATTAAAGAGTCAACAAAGGCCAAAGCCACCCAGAGGAACATGGCAAGCCTTGGAGATGCCTGTCCCTGGCCTTGCTCCACTGCAGCCCTTACAGCACCAAACACTCTGGGCCCCATGCAGGCTGGAGTCCTGTCCCTGCCAATTCTCCATGCAGCTTTGCCTGCCAGCTCAAATGTCCACGGCAGTCATGGGATCCCCTAAAGAAAAGATTCCAGAGGTCCATGGAAAGAGTGGGCCACTCCATACCTGTTTGACACACCCCTTCCCCAGGAGCCACTTGGAGCCAGGAACAAGTCTTGGTGCTTGGCAACATCATGCATTTTCTCAGCTTCCCCAGCTGCTTCAGCCCAGGGTCTGTGTCCTCCCTCTGTTCACTCTCAATGCCTTCCTTCTGAAGATCTGCTCAGTGTGCTCGTCTTCTTGCTGGTTTGGCCTCAGTGGAAGATCTTCCTGGCTGTATCTAATAGGCCATCATGACCCTCTTTCCCTGGTAAAGTCAGTATGTGACTTATATGTGTATTTTAATAGAGTGATAAATGATAATGTTGTTACAGCTCTAACTAGTAATTCTATTCAACATCATTCAGTGAACTATATCCTCAACAGCACTATTGTTACTCTCCATTCTTAGAAATTCAACAGTATTTAAGAGTCTGAAACATGCAGTCTAACACTGGATTATATACTATCCCATATGGTTTACCTCTATTTTATGTGAGAAATATACAGGGAAGCATGCAGTGGAAAAAGATCAATAATTGTAACTGTTTCTAACACATTCCTTTCTATATTTTTACTTATTTATATGTGCCATTATGTGTATAGATTATTTTTTCTAAACTCATGAGGATTATTTCATCTGTTGCTGTCTTTTACCTTGGGAACTATTTGTTACCCTAGTTATCTTAACCAAAGTAAAGACTTTTTTTCTACTTTGTTTGATAAAGATAAGTTTGACTTTATCAATAGATGGAACAAATTAAAGTTATTATTAAAAACTGTACCAAAATTCTTATTAAACCCCTTACATCAAGTATACAAATTAGGCATGAGTATTATATCTAACATTTATTGAGTCAGGTACCGTTCTAAGAGTTTGGTATACATTATATGTTTTAATCCTTACAAGAATTCAATGTGAGGAAATAGAGAAATGAAAGGCTATGCAATTTACTCAAGGTGACACAGGTAGGATTCAAATCCATTCAGGAATAAAAATTAATCTAACCTGAATTGGTACCATGTACCCTAGATATCAAACTGTGCTGATGCCAGGAAATTTTATAAGATATGTGAAATCAAAAATAGCTATGGTCATTGATGAAAAAAAATTAGAATTGAAAAGCTCATCTTTATTTTTGCCCACTGAACAAGCATTCATTCTTTTTTTTATTCCCCTCAGGATTAGCAATGACTAAGCAAAACTTTAATCAGTATCTGAATGAAATCTAAGGTACTTGAGTTGAAAACTGAAAGAAAAGGCAGGAATACAGATCATCTTAATCCTACAGCAAAAGCTATGGTTTCACAACAGAGGTAAGGAAGGACTTGATGGAGAAGTCTATGTGCAGAGGGAGAGAAGGTAAACTAGAAGAAAGGAGGCATTCACATGGAAAACACTGCTTCTGTAGAACTAAATTGTTAAGATTTGTGCCTCCTGTGACACAAAAACTACAACTGATGTTCTTCAAATGTTTATTACTCATTTGAGATTCACCAAAGTCTAACTATATGCATCTCCATGCTAGCCCAGTGTGTCCTTTGGTCTGGGAAAGATTGTGATAACGAGATGCTTTCAGAAGGAGTAGTTACAGTGGAGACAGGTCTCGAGAAACTGCCACCTCAATACCTTCACAACTATATTTAGCTATAAAAACCACTGGTTAGTAGCAGCAGCAGCAGAGAGAAGATTCTCCAGAAAGAAATATTAAAATTGAATTTACCTATTATTTCTTGTCTTACTCCATTCATGCTTCTTTAACAAAATATCATAGACTGGAGAATTTATAAATCATAGAAACATATTTCTCACAGTTCCAGAGTATGAGAAGTCCTAGATGAAAGCTTAGATTGAGTGTCTGGTGATGGCTGCTCTTTGCTTACAAAATGATGCCTATTGCTGTTTCCTCACATGGCAAATAGAAAGAAGGGCAAAAAAGGGACAAACAAGTTCTCTCAAGCCCTTTCACAAGGGTATTAATCCCATATATGAAGGTAGAGCCCTCGTGGTCTAATCAACTCCTAAAGGCTCCACCCCTTAATGTTATTGCACTGGGGATTAAGTTTTAAAATAAATATTTTGAAGGGACACATACGTTCAAACCATAGCACCCCTACAGAGGTTAGTAAGAGATGGCTTTCAAGATGGTAATTCAGATTTATTGGTCCAGAAAAATATTTGGGTTCATCGTTTACCAAGCACATAAAAACAAGGACTTTTTCTTCCCACAACCTTTTCTACATCAGATAATAGAGAATAATGTTGAACAGAGATACTCCAAATTCTCAAAGAAAGCATATTCAAAGTTGACTAAGCTGTCAGATATAGGGAAATTCACATTTTGTTCCAAAATCTATGCCCCATCTCTTGCAGAAGGCTCTTTAGCTTTGGACTGTACTACACTATAATTCTCCAGCTACTTTAGACTTCAATGCCCTACTGCTACAGTAAAGTTGGCATATGTCTAACGTAGTACCAAAGATTCCTTTCATGGATTTCAGACCATGCTTAACACATCTGGTAGATGCTGACTTTGTTTCTCTTTAAGGTTTTTGAAGTTCTACTCTTTTCCCTGAATCATATTCATTAGCCTAATGTTAAAGCTATATTTTGGGAAATCTTGACTACTTTACTTACTCTTCCAAGATAATGTGTATGCCTACTCACACTAGCTGTGATAGCCTTCAGAAAGCATCAACTTTTCTGTTTTATCTAGTTACATTGGCTTCCTTTAAAGTCCAGAAAACCAGTAACTTCTCCTTTTCTTTTTGTTCACTTATCTTTTTCCTATAAAGCCCTCCACTAACTTCCTGCTTCATATGTGAACAATGCCCGTGGATTTCTATGTCCATGAAAAGTAGAAATGAATGACATATTATTTGAAATTTCTCAAGCTCAGAGTTCAATCCCATCTAAAGTAAACAGAGACGTATATAGAAGTTGTCTTTCAAATTAGACAACAAATTCTTTGAAGTCAGAGTCTGTGACTTGCACTTCTATTGTGTCTTCTAATTCTATCATGTAATTTGGAATATGGTTCAAAAGAAAATTATTGGCTATACTACTATAAGTCTACAATAAAGTTGAGGTTGGCCAAAACATAATGGGGTAAATATTTCTTTTAAAATAGTATAAAGCTTTGAGTGGCTAATTATCACCAAATAATTACTATATGAATTTTAAACTTCATTAGTGATTATTTTAGAACACCACATATTTTATTGAGACATTTATGTTTTTTTCACTAAAGTAAAGGTAACAATTTTGAACAGAAATTCGTCCTTGGTTAATATAGTTATGGAGACAAGGACCAGATACTATGTATCACCTCATATCACAAACAAGTATCCACAAAAATCGTGAAAAGTAGGTAAAATGTAAGGTACTTGTTGTGGAGGAAGGATCTTTGATATCAATTGCCTCTCAGGAAAGAAAGTGAGCCTCATTTTATCCCTAGGTAACAGTGGTTCTACATAAAAATAACAAATCAAAAGGCATATAATCTAGGTAAAGGAAGATATATAAAAGAGGATGGTTTCTTCCTCTCGACTATTTAAAAGCTCTAATTAGTTAAAGATCTACCCAAGTTCTACTTTTGCTAATAATGCTCTACTGCAGCAATCATTCTCTGTTTTTCCATTATCTCCTATTTTCAATGGATAAAATGAAGCCTCTACCTGATATCTTTAAAGAATTCTGATTATCCTTCCAGTTGGCAAAGGCTCTACTGTCTTTCTACTTCTCTGAGTTAACAGTTCTGATGTTTAAAACTTACATGCCTCCAATAACCTTTCTAAATTTATAAAATTAGTCCTTGGTGACCTGTCTTCACTAAAGAAATCACCACAGTTACACTACTTTGCATCAACTTCTTGAAGTTTTAACCTTTTATTGGGTTTCATTGCACATAATAGATGTTTCATAAATATCAGTTGGATAAAATTGTTCTTCCCTCAATAATTATGTTTAAGTACATTGGTCATGACAACCCTAATTAAGTAGTTGATACAGAGCAAGTATTCACTAGTAGAGTGAGTAGTCCCTCCTTATTCATAAGGAACACGTTCCAAGGCTTCCAGTGGATGTCTGAAACTCAACATAGCATTAAACCCTATATATATTGTTTCTTTTTTTCTATACCTACATACCTAAAATAAAGTTGAATTTATAAATTAAGTACAATAAGATATTAACAGCAATAACCAATAATAAAACAATTATAACAATATGCCAGTATCACTACTCTTGCTCTTTGGGGCCATTTCTAAGTAAAACAAGGGTTACTTCAACACAAACACTATGATACTGCAACAGTCAATCTGTTAACCAAGATGGCTACTAAGTGACTAGTGGCCAGGTAGCTTATAGAGCATGGATATGAAGGACAAAGGGATGATTAATTTCCCTGGTGGAACAAAGAAGAATGGTGCAAGATTTTTTTTATGCTACCAAGAATGGCACACAATTTAAAACTAATGATTTGCTCATTTTTGGAATTTTTTGTTTAATTTTTTTGGGGTATGTTTGATTGATTAAGTAACTATATTACTTAACTTTCCACAGTTAAAGAACAAATGTTTATCAAAGTATTTAGTCAGAATTCTATTGTGTCATCAAGATTCATTCATTGATCATTCACTAAATATTTATTTAGTACCTATTATGTGCCAGACCATTCTCTGGAATGCTAATGCTACCAGTGAAAAAACAAAACAAAAGAAACACTGACATCTTTATTATCATGCTTCTTATGTTTTAGTGAAAAAAGATAAATACATAATGATAAAGAAAATTTATAAGTCAATATAAATATAAGTAAGAATATACTACCCAATAAAGATGAGATTTGAAAGCAGCAACAAAAGAGTGTATTATTAAACTTATGGTTTTGGAACAGATGGATTACCATTTGGATAAAAATAATTCCTTCTCTCACAAAACTAATTGATTAATTCATTCACCTGTTTATTCAACAAATATCAGTTGAGAATCTAATATATACCAGTCACTGTTCTTGGCATTGGGGACAGAACAGTGAACAAAAAAGATAGATTCCTGCTCTCATGGTGCTTACAGTTTAGTAGGGGAAGAGAGACAATAAACAAGATAAATAAATCAAATACCATTGTATATAGTTGATCTGCCAAGGTACATTCAGGAAAACAAAAAAGATACTAGATATCTCAACAGACAAAATTCAATATAGGAATCTGGTTAATCATGTGTTGGAGGTTTGAAAAAACAAGAACACTGAGGTAATGCATAGATAGTAACTCTAGAAAGCAGCTGTCAATCCTAGAGCTCGTGAAACAAAGGGACAAAGTTAGGTATGTCAGAGCCAACTAGCTGAGAGAAGAGTCTCCATAGAGTTGGGACACAGAATTCTGGAGAGAGAGCACTGCCTCGCCAAGGCTGTTTATGTCAGGAGCTCAGGGACAAGGCCTAATTCGAAGAGCTAATGTTCAGACTTCTGGGATAAGGCTCTGTATGGCTTAGTGGAGAGGACTCTCAAAGACCATTTATTAGGGGGCACTGACTAGCTAATGCTGCTGCATGAACAGCTCTTAGTAGAAGTTCCACAAAGCTGTGATTGAGGTATTTGGGGAGAGGGTGCTCCCAAGATTTGACTGGTATCTCTGAGGTGCTAGAATTAGGATAGTTCTGGAAGTTAAAAAGAATCTAAAGGATAGATCCCTGCTGCAATCAGAGTGAAAAATTATTAATGGGATGATGCTGACAAGAAACAGCAAGGAAACAGGAAGGAACAAATCACTTCTCTTTTTCACCCCTCTTTCTGTCTTCAAGTTCCTTTCTAGCATATTTATCAGTAGAAAACAGGAAGATAAGCAAATATTTTGACTGTATCAGTAGAAAACAGGCAGATAAGCAAACATTTTGTTAGCCATCTAACAAGAGACATGTAGTTTTCAGAGTTCAAGCACCAACATCACAAAGCAGAGCATACAAGGGTAGGTTTAGAGCAGAGAAAAAATAGGTTAATAACAGTGGTAGTCTGGTTCTTCACTACTCAGAATTTATATGTATCCTTCTATATATATATTTGAACTTCCTTTCAACCACAAGAACAATGTTATACTTTTGTGCAAAATATTTGTATATTCTTCGTACAAGTAAAAGTTATTTCATGCTCTCTCCAAAAGGAAAGACACAAATTCCCGACAGTAATTGCACACATCTTTGAGCAATAGTCATTCACACATCTCTGGGTGATGTTAAGGATTCCTCTAATTCTGTTACAGTACTATCAGAACACTCTAAATCCTGAAAACTAAATTATAAACTTAAACACAGACAATATTCCTTATGTAAAACAATAAAGGGAAAGTAAGAATGAGAACAAAATCAATGTGTGAGTGCATATTCCCGTAATAAAAAACAAGGAGGAAAATGTGCAGAGCTGACACAGTTCTCTTTTCCGAAGCTGTAAGGTCATACTTAATATATATTACAACCTTTTCCTGATACTTTTACTATGTTTCTTTTTCCTCAACCACCTCTCAACTAAATCTTGTCTTTTTTGATTACAGTTGTTTGCCATTGTATTATACTATAAGATATTGAAGTTTTAAGAAGCAGCCACTGAGTTCCAAACACAGTCTTTCCTGCACCTATTAGATAGTGGCAACTCAATTTCCTCTTGATAGTATCAATTACTGAAGTCAATGAAGTAACCTTTTCTTTGCCTGTTATTTTTGTGGCATGAAGACTCAAATACAATAGCTAAATGACTGCTTGGATTTTCAATTTAATTAATCCATTGTTATATCTCATGAATATATATCTGATGAAAATAGTCTTTTCTTTGAAATTAAGAACTCCAAGTAAGGAAGGTTCAAAGTTATGGGAATAGGAAGGAAAATTTCTGTGACTGCTTTAGGTATATTAATAAGAGGAATCATTTTCATTTATTTCCCTTGCTTTCCAGATTCATGTGTTTTGTCCATGAGGGAAAATGTACTGTATATTGGTTGCCTGTTGAAAGTATTACTGAATTTTGTAATATAAAGTCTCTTCCTTTCAGGGTGGATTATCTAAAATGGTATTGTAAATGAATCCCTGATGCATAATTCACTATGTTATCAAGGCACCTATTTATAAATGATATAGTACATTTTAAGATTTGTGAATTGTATAGTCATGAGCTCATTGGTGCTTCTATTTCACTGTGAAATAAATTCCTTGATCAGAAGCAATGTTGTATAGAATATGACTGATAAGACATTAAACTCTTTTGAATATTTAATAAACTTTAATAAGCTTTATTTTAGAATAGTTTTAGATTTACATAAAAGTTGCAGTTCTACTACAGACACTCTATACCCAAACTCAGTCTTACCTATTCTTTATTTATTTTGTTTATCTATTTTGAGACAGGGTCTCACTCTGTCGTCCAGGTTGGAGTACAGTGGTGCGATCATGGCTCACTGTAGCCTTGACCTGCCAGGTTCACGTAGTCCTCCTGTGTCAGCCTCCTGAGTTACTGGAACTACAGTTTTGCGTCACCATGCCTGGCTAATTTTGGGGGTTTGGGGGATTTTCTTTGTTTGTTTTTGTAGAGATGAGGTTTTGCCCTGTTGCCCAAGCTGGTCTCAAACTCCTGAGTTCAAGCAATCCACCCCCTCAGCCTCCCAATGTGCTGGGATTGCAGGCATGAGTCACCCTGCCTGGCCTTACCTGTTATTAACATCTAACATTAATATGGTAAAATGTTTGAAATTAATAAACCAATATTGATACTTTATCATTTGGTAAAGTTTATATTCAGATTTCCTTAGTTTTTACCTGATATTCTTTTTCTTTTCCAGGATCTCATCTAAGACAGAACATTACATTAATTATCATGTCTCCTTAGACTACTCTAGGCTGTGACAGTTTCTCAGTCTTTCCTTGCTTTTGATGAATTTGAAAATTTTGAGGTGTACTGGCCAGATATTTCATAGTACATATGTTGATGTGGATTTGTCTGAAGTTTATCTCATGAATAAAAAGGGGTATTTGTTTTTGGAAGGAAGGTCACAGAGGTAAAGTGTGATTTTTATCACATCAAGGGTATATATAATTAATATTACTTATCACTGAGGATGCTAAACTCAGTCACCTGGCTGATGTAGTAGTGTTTGTTAAATTTCACCACTGTAAAAGTATTATTTTTTCCTGTCATTTCCATACTGTACTCTTTAGAAGGAAGTCGATATGCATATCTCATGTTTATGGAATGAGAAGTTATATTCCATCTCCTTGAAAAGTAAGCATCTACAAAAATTATTTGGAATGCTGTAAAAAATGTGCTTATTATCCCCAAATATTGTTCTATTCAATTATTATGTATATCAGTGTGTGTGTATATACATATACACACACATATATATGCGTGTATATATATATACATACACTTTGGGTTATAATCCAATATTACCTTATTTTATTGCTTAAATGGTTCTAGCTTTGGCTATTGGGAGCTATTTCATTTGGCTCTTGTGCTACTTGGATGTACATCCATTCACTTGTTTGTTTGTTTGTTTGTTTGTTTTTTAACACTTTCTTACTTTCTGGAACTACAAGGTACTCTAGGCTAATCTTGTATATTTCCTGCCCCATCCCTAAAATCAACCATTTCTCCAAGGAGCCCTGCTAAATTGTATTGGAGATAGAAATAAAGACCCGGGTACTAGCCATGTTCTTTGCTACTGAAGTATCATTGCTTTCAGACTCCCTCAGCTGACAGACAAGTGCAGAGCTGACAAAGCAAATACATGTGTGTATACTAAACCAGGCATATGAGCATATACATGCGTATCTGCAAATATTTTTATATATTGATCTCAAGCTAAACATAAATTCTTATTGATGGCTTCAACTCTATTGCATTACCACATGGATCATTCCAGCCTCCTCTTTGATTATTTATAATCTCTCAGTCAAAGAGTAAGGAACTTAGCTCCTGGCATCCATTTATTAGGTTGTTAAATTCTACAATACTAATAGAATGATTTCCAAATTGTTAACACAAACCCTCATAGTAAATAACTGTATCATTTAGAGTAAAGTGCTATGTACAACCCCTTTTTCTTTTAGACTTATATTCTCAAAACCATTTCCAAAGTTACTTCAGGTCAAAATCTCGTTCCCCACTTCCTTCAGTGACTTTACACTTTACATTTGTAATACAAATAGATTATTTTATCGTAATCTGGATTCCATCCTAGGCTCCTTGACCTCCTAGATTATTTTTCCAAATGTGCATATATTAAGGTTCATTCTGTGCTATACATTTGTATGGATTTTTAAAAACTGCATAGTGTCATGTGTCCACCACTACAATATTATATAGAATAGTTTTACTACCCTAAAATATTCACTGTGCTTCATCTGTCCACCTCCACCCTAAGTTTTGAGCAACCACTGATCTATTTTCTCTTTTTATAGTTTTTTCCTTATCCAGAATATCATATAAAAGTAACCATACACTATGCGGTATATTTACGCTGGCTTTTTAAACTTAGAAATATACATTTAAGATTTGTCCATGGTGTTGCCTGGATTAATAGCTGATTTTTAAATATCAGTAAATAGTATTTCAGTGTATATATAGACCCACAGTTTGCTTATTCATTCACCAATGGAAGGGAATCCTGATTGCTTCCAGTTTTTGGCAATTATTGATAAGACTACTATAGCTATCCATATGTATAAGTGTAATATAAGTTTTAAATCTTGTGGATAGAGTATAATTATTGAATCATGTAGTAAGATGATATATAAATTTATAAGAAGCTGCCAAAATATTTTATAAAATGGTGTTATCATTTTACATTCTTACCAACAATGAACAACTGTCCATTCTCTTCATCTTCTATAGCAATCAGTATTATGTTTTTTAATTTTATATATTCTAATAAGAATGTATTGGTTTTGTTTTTTAAATTGGCATTTCTCTAATGACAAATGACATTAGACATCATTTCAAATGCTTATTTGCCAGCTGTAAGTGAGATGCCTATCTAGATCTTTTGCTAATTTTTGAATTGAGCTTTTTTTTTTTCAATGTTGAGTTTTAGGAATTATTTGCATATTCTGGACACGAGTCCTTTATCTGCTATATGATTTATAAATAAATATTTTATTTCCATTTGGCTGGTCTGTTTTTTATCTTAACAGTGACTTTGGCAGAGCAAAATAATCTTAATGATAAATAATCTTAATTTTAGTAAAGTCCAACATATTGTTAACTTTAACAGAGAGTACTTTTGTTATTATGTTCAAAAATGCATCACAAAAGCAAGGTCACCCAGATTTTATCTTACTTTCTTCTGGAACTTAAATATTTTTTCATTCTACATTTAGATGTATATTTTAAATTGTATTATTGTTGAAGATGTGAGATTTATGTTTAAGTTCTCTGAAATTGCATGTAGGCATCCATTTTTGCCAGCAACTTCTGTTGAAAATATCCATTCTTCATCAAATTGCCTTTGATTCTTTATCAAAATCAGTTGACTATATTTGGATGGCTTTATTTCTGGACTGTCTTCTCTGTTCTTTTAGTCAATGTGTTTATTCTTTTACCAATACCATCCTGTCTTCATTAAGGTAGGCTTTATAGTAAGTCTCGAAATTAAGTAATGTAAACTCTCCAATTTTCTTTAGGATTATATTGACTATTCTAAGTCTTTTTCTTTGTGTACAAATTTTAGAATCAGTTGGTCAATGTATAAAAAATTTCTTGCTGAGATTTTTAAAAGAATTGTATTCAATTTACAGTTTGTATTTTTAAAAATAGCATTTTGACAATATTGAACATTCCAGTCCACAAACACAAAATCTCTCTTATTTAGACCTTTAATTTCTTTCATTAGTTTTTCACTTTTTCTACATACAGATCCTTAAGATATTTTGTTTTATGCCTATGTGTATGTGTGTGTGTGTGTGTGTATATATATATATATATATGTCACACTTTTTTTCTCTCTCAAACCTTCCATTTTACCTTCTCCATTCTCACTTTCAAATAATGACTTATATGTGTCTAGTCTAAATATAATTTTTCTAACAGATATGGGGAAATTTAACATGCAGAAAGAAAGATGATAGTTTATAAATCGATGTCATGGAGTAGATTAGGTGGAATTGGATCTAATGCACAAGTTGTGAGGTTGGTCTTGACCAAGGACATGAGCAATTCACTCAGAGTGACAGGAGAGATGATAGAGTTAATGAATGCAAAAGCAGGTAGGTGATAGACATAGTAATAAGAACTTGTAAAACTCCTGTTCAGATTGCCTAAATTTTCCTAATGAAGTAGGAATCAATTTTAATGATTACTAGCCATATATGACTAGTGGTTACCATGTTGGTCAGCACAAGTCTAGAGTGTAACTACTGGAGTGAGTAGTTGAAGTAAAGTGGGGAACAAGAATATTGGGAAGAGAGGATATAAAAGATGGACAGGGCCAGGGTGTTAGGCCATTTACATGCATATTGAAATCATTTGGAATTATAAAAGAAGTGATGTTAAACTTAGTGTCTAACATTGTGTCTAACATTAATGTTAGTGTCTAATATTAATTAATGTCTCTAACTTTAACATTAACATTAAAAAACTAACATTAATTAGTGTGTCTAACACTTAGTGTCCAGCATTAGTGTCAGTAAGCTGAGTGCTAAAATGTTCACAGAATAAGAGGGAGTAACCTGAAGGTTAATAGATGACTGAAATACGTTTGATGAATAGGAGTTACAGTCTAATGACCTGAGAGTTAAAGAGTAGTATCTTTCTGGAAGAGAAAGGGACAAATGTCTGGAGAGGCAATATGAAGCAAGGAAGTCACTTGTTATACTTTTGGGCCTTGTGGTACAAGAAATATTAAAGAGAAAAAATGCTGTTTACTGAGAAAACTGTAGGAAAATAGTGTCTTAAGAACAGAACTATGTGTTAGAAAAAAAAGTGAGAGTATTATTATGTAAGTTGCTGTAAGCATTGAATTTTTTGTATGACCATGCCTGTACAAATGCATAATGAAAGGTTTTCAGGAGATGAGAAGAGTGTTTTATGAGATCTGATAGGAGGAACGTTCAAGGCTAGCCGTGGAGATGAAGAATGAATTAGGAGACTTGGGTTTCTTGGGGTCATTTGCATGATAAAAAATAAAAGGCATGCTGAGATTTCCTAATGGGTCCTGATTAGACCTGATTGGTAAAGATGGAGGTCATTTTCTCTACATGATACCAAAATTATAGACTTTAAAGGTCTTTGCCTTCACAGAAAGAGACTAAGAGACTAACCAATTCAATGTGGCAACACAATCTCTTTCTCAACAAATGTAATTGTTTTTTTGTTTTTGTTTTTGTTTTGTTTTTTTCCATTTGTGGGCTTACCTTTGGTCAACATCTACAAAGCAAATTTCATTGAGAAACATTAAAACCTAGGAAAGATATATCCTTTTATAAATTTTATTGCCTGACATATCAGTCAGTTTTCATAGAATAAATCAAACTGAGTAACAAACTAAGCTTAATATTTATCTTGATGCCTTCCAATATATTAGTTTAGTCAAAAACTGTCAATGGGTTCAAATTTTATCACAGAACAAACATACAGGCAGACAAATGCAAACTGCTGAGCACTGAATGTGAAGCAGAGACTTCACTTGCTAGGTTGGCTCTTTAGCAGGATTGGGAACTTTATTATATCCAAGTGTATGACTACGCATGGGAAAATAAGGGTAAAAGAAATTAGTTTTCAATGTTGGTTACACGAGTGTACTTACACACACGCAAAAATGCTCTGTTAATTGCAAACTGCCTAGTTATTTATAAACAAATAAAAATAAATTGGATTGTGCAAAATTTCTAGCATATTTTACTCTCTCAAAATTTTAACTCTCCTCAAATACTGACCTATTATAAGGCAATATAGCAAAAGTAGGCTTCTACTCTGCAGATATATTTTACTTGAAATTGAGGAAGAAATACTGAACCATTATTCAACCATTCCTAAAACAACTATTTTTTTCATATTTTCTCTTTGAGTCCAAAATTCCAGAAATGATTTTTTTTCAAGTGCTTATTTTTCATTCATAGTCATGAAAGAGTTGGGAGTTTTCTAGAGGAGGTGACTAATATCCATCTAGAAATGGCTAATGCCTTAGAAATGTCTTCTTGATGTCCCATCTCCCCATCATCACCTTCAAAACATTTCAGGATTACCTTATTGCATTGTAAATTCTCTGATATTTTATTTGCTTGTTAATATTACTAAGTGCATTATTTATATAGGACAAAATGTATTTAACTAAAATCCCACAAAGATCTTATGTAGAATGATCATAGCTTCAATCTTTCCAATCTATCCTCAGTAAAAGTTACTAACATATATTTGTTGGGTCCCAGAATTACTGCAGCCCTGAATCTGGTGAAGCTCAAGCAAAGCAATCATTTAGAGGAAGAGGGCATGGATAGGACAGACACAAGTATTTTCAACTACTACAGGCAACAATCACAGCCCTTGCACGCATTAGCACTAATTTGAATTCCTCCTAATTTATTCATGAATCTCTCCCTAGTTAGATGCATGCACTCTTTCAACTATCCTAGTTGGATAAGAGCTTATAGCTAATTTTCCACTGTCTTCCACACTGACAGAGACAGGTGTCATAACTTCTGTTGTACTGTTTTAATCTCTTCATGTATTTTTAGCCGTTGCATAAGCCCCTGGTTAAAAAACAGAATTGCTGTGGATATTTTCCTTTTGGGAATATGTAACTGACAATATGATAGGCAGGTAAGAGTTTGCAGAATGGCACAAACTATAACTGAAACATGGGACAACGTTGATAGAGTACTTGCATAGCCAGTGAGATTTATTCTGACTCTAACTTACAATTGGTAAGAAATAGTGGAAGTCCTTGGAATAATGAAGCCACGCAACTTACCTCAGCTCTAAATAAAATTGTGAAAGAAGTAAATCCTCTCTTCATTGTGACCTGTATCTTCAATTTTGCCTCCTTCACTACTTCCACTTTGAACTTTTACTATCACAAATTGTCACAAACAAATGCCCAAGGCTCACTTGATACTTTGTCACAGAGGAAAGCTACCTCACAAGAGTGTTGAGAACAATGTCTGCTCCTTATATTCTTCACTTTTCTTCTTCTCTTTCACTTTTCTTCTTCTCTTTTCCTTCCTTCCTTCCTTCCTTCCTTCCTTCCTTCCTTCCTTCCTTCCTTCCTTCCTTCCTTCCT
>NW_012106253.1:2688965-2701814 GCF_000951045.1 Mandrillus leucophaeus | reverse complement strand
CTTTCTTTCTTTCTTTCTTTCTTTCTTTCTTTCTTTCTTTCTTTCTTTCTTTCTTTCTTTCTTTCTTCCCTCCTTCCTTCTTTCCTTCCTTCCTTCCTTCCTTGCTTCCTTGCTTTCTCCGCTTTCTTTTCTTTCTTTTTCCTATTCACACAGTCTCACTGTGTCGCCCAGGCTGGAGTGTAGTAGTGTCATATAGGCTCACTGCAACTTCTGCCTCCCAGGTTCAGATGATTCTCATGACTCAGCCTCCAGAGTAGCTGGGATTAAGGCATGCACCACCAGGCTTAGCAATTTTTTTTGTTTGTTTGTTTGTTTTGGTGATTGTAGTAGAGACAGGATTTGGCCATGTTGACCAGACTGATCTGGAACTTCTGATCTCAAGTGATCCACTCAGCTCATCCTCCCAAAGTGCTGGGATTACACGCATAAGCTTCTCCTCATGTTACTTCACATTTTTTAAAAGAAGAAGCCAATGCATTTCTCAATGGAATAAGTCACTAGGGTAGGACATAAGTTCTTCACAAGTAACATCTCATAGGCAACCTCCTAGCTTATTTTCATATAAGGACATTTCTAAATTCAGCAGTTGACCCTTGCTGCAATGGATTACTATATTTTCCTAAAATAGTAAACACCACAGAAACATAATTCCAAGGAATAGACTTGTCTAATATTGCCCAAACTTGTCTTCCTCCTTCGGTTCCCATTAGGTATGTTGCAAAAACCATAATCAGTTTTTCCTCTGTGAATAAGACAGAAAAAGAGAGGTTCGGTAATAAGTATCCACTAAAAATTGCCAGAGCTGGTGTGTCTTTTTATTGTTGTTCCCTTGTTTTATGTTGATTTGTTAGTTCTTGTTGGTAGTGGTGGATTTTTGGGGGGTTTTATTTTTATCATTGTTGTTTTATTTTGTTTTTGGTTTTGGTTGGAAAACACTAAAATATCCTGCTTCCTGTCTCTTCTCTTTCACTAGCAAAGGGAGTAATGGAACTCTGTGCTATGAATAAATGCTACAGTAACTTCATTTATAATAAAAAGGATGGACATTACTTAAATGGCTCTTTATGCCATGGAGACAGCACTTAGTAGTTTTTGTACAGGCCTTCATTACCAAACCCATGCGGAGAACTGAGCCAATTATCTTGGAACTTTAATCCCCAAACGCAATGAGTGCTATCTGAATTATCCATGTGGTAGCTTCATTTCTCTGCAGGGCTTTAGGCTATTATTGAGAGACCTAGTTATCATCATTGCTAAGACAAGTTCATTTCTTTATTAAGTGCTTGCTAGTATGACTGTGAAGGTAATCATTACTTTTTAGCCACTTTTCCTGCAGTTATCTTGTAATGGGATGTTTGTGCTAATGAAGTAGGCAGTGTTTTGAGATGGTATATTTTAAATGTGATTGCACTTCTTTTAACCGAATACAATTTTCCTCCTTCAAAATATGCTGCAACTTGTTGTACAACGAATTTATCAAATACCTCAATAAGGAGCAGAATTGTAATTAGAAAATAAAGTATAGGCTTTTAGCTGAAAAAGAATTCCATCTAGTTCCTACAAGGACCAAAATCAAGTACATTTTAATGACCCAGTGGATAAATTGGGTTTGGGATCTCTCAGAAGTGTTGTGGAAGAACTATCTGAAACAGAAGATCTGGCCAAGCTTCTGGACATTTGTTTAGTTAGTTAGTGGAATGAGGGCCAGAACACAATGAGAGAAAAACTATCAGGGGTGGATCACAGTTCGGCATTACTGAGTGTTCTCTAAAATGATAATCCTCCTGTACTAACAAGTGCCTTAGGGCTAACATTAGGATTAGAGATCTCATAAGGCAGTCTTTGGGGTATAAATGGAAAGTATGGGCTGTCTTGATATATTCCAGTAACTCACAGGAAAAATCAAGAATCATAAAATTTTATAATTACTGTTGAATAAAGAGTGCATTTCTATCTGATTTCTTAGGTAAGAAAAGACTACAAAGACAAGCTTGAAAGAAAATTATGAGCTCAACCTCCATCACTGAGCAGTCTATTCCCATGTTTCAGGCTTATTTATTTCCTTCTTGTAATTCATAGAAAAGTTCTTATTTTCTGGTTATTGTGATAATGCCAGCATGCTGGCCTTTTTGACTCAACAGAAATCTTCCTTTCCTCATGATTCATTTTAGAATAAATATCCTCTCAGCCTTATAGGAAAATGGCATATCAAGGCAATATACTTTAAAATTTGATAGCAACCTATACATTACATGTCATATATTTTTTGGACAGGCATGGTGGCTTATGCCTGTAATCCCAGCACTTTGGGAGGCCAAGGCAGGTGGATCACATGAGGTCAGGGGTTCGAGACCAGCCTGGCCAACATGGTGACACCCCATCTATACTAAAATTTTTTAAAAAAGAAATAGCTAGGGGTGGTGGTGAATGCCTGCAATCCCAGTTACTTGGGAGGCTGAGACAGAAGAATCAGTTGAGTCTGGGAGGTGAAGGTTGCAGTGAGCTGAGATTACACCATTGCACTCCAGCCTAGATGACAGAGCGTGATCCTGTCTCAAAAAAAAAAAATTAATAATAGAATGCAATTTAAATGATTAGAAACCTGGGCATTTGGAACCAAGCACCTAGTTTGAATTTTTGTTTCGCTACTTTGGACACTTGAATAAGTTACTTAGCATTCCTTTTCTTCAGTTTCCTCATCTCCAAAATGGAAAAAAAAAATTTTACTTCATCATGTTTTGTGAACATTAAATACATTGATACGTGATGGACTCAGAGGAGTGTCTAGTATTTACTAGTTTATACATGATCACTCTTAATTTAAGGACAAAAAATTAGGAGTTTTCACCTAAGCATCATCTGCTCAAGTGAAAATACTGTTTCCACTCCACACTAAATGTATTAAGTTTAAAGGTATGTGTATCTCCAAAATAATTAAGAAAGAAATATGATGAAAATTAAGTAGACAGAGTGAGAACAGACTAATACAATAAATTGGTATCAGGAGATAGTGGGGAGCTGCTATAAGGACCCCCAAAATGTGGAATCAACTTTGGAAATGGGTAATTAGCAGAGGTTGGAACCGTGTGGAGTCCTCAGAATAAGACAGGAACATGTGGGAAATTTTGGAACATCCTAGAGACTTTTTGAATGGCTTTGACCAAAATGCTGATAATGATATGGACAATGAAGTCCAGACCGAGGTGGTCTCAGATGGAGATGAGGAATTTGTTGGGAACTGAAATTAAGGTGATTCTTGCTATGCTTTAGCAAAGAGATTGGTGGAAATTGCCCCTGCCCTAGATATCTGTGGAACTTTGAACTTGATAGAGATGATTTAGGGTAGCTGGTGGAAGAAATGTCTAAGCAGTAAAGTGTTCAGGAAGTGACTTGTGTGCTCTTAAAAGCATTCAGTTTTATGTATTCACAAAGATATGGTTTGGAATTGCAATTTATATTTAAAAGGAAAGCAAAACATAACATTTCAGAAAATTTATAGCCTGATGATGAATGAAAAAGAAAAATCCATTTTCTGGAGAGCAATTCAAGCCTGCTGCAGAAATTTGCATAAGTAATGAGGAGCCACATGTTAATCGTCAACACAACGGGGAAAAAGTCTTCAGGGCATGTCAGAGAAGACGTCTTCCCAGCAGGCCTTCCCATCACAGGCCCATCAGAGGCCTAGTAGAAAAAAATTAAAAAATGGTTTCTACTGCAGGATCCGGCCAGCAGCCTGCAATGCAATGAGGCTCTCTCTTTGTTCCCAGGTGGATTGGCAGGTCAAAAAATAATAGACACACAAAAGATAGTGAAAGCTGGGTCCACGGGGGGTCACCGCCTTCTGGTCCCACGGGGCCAAAAATGCACTGGATATACCAGGATTTATTATTAAGTTTAGTGAGGGTGGGGGTAGGTTAGTGAGGGATTCAGTGTCATTTGATTATGAGGTGAGATGGTCACATGGGGATGAAGTAATTCTTTAACATAACATCTGTATGCAGAAATACAGTATACAAAGGTAAGAATTTACAATATAGTGTGTGCATCAGTAATTTCTAACAGAGTCTTAAAACAGAAACACAGTCTTTCCATAACCTAGGGTTAGCAAGATATTAATCAGCAGTAACAGTTGCAGCAAAAGCTGGTTACAAAAACAATCCATAGAAACAGGAGGTGAAGCTAGACAACCGATTAGACCAGAAATTCTCAGAAGGGAGTATGCCTTAACCCTAAAGAGGCCTAGAAGAGCCGTGGCAAGAGGAGGGCGTTTATAGCCCTATCTTATCCAGATGGACAGGCACTCCCCCATGTGTCCATTTGTAGGCTCTCCACAAGGGTTGCATTCCATTCCCAGAGCTATGAACATCTGCTTTTCTGGGATAGGAATCTTGGTGATGTGAAACCTCCCTGACTGCACATCCATGCATAGGTTCTCTGCAGGGAGAAGCACATAATGTGCTGTTGGCTTATCCTGGCAGTCCAACCTGGCATTGTCTTTACACAATCCTGCATGCAATTTTGTATTCACAATAATCAGGAGCATTTCATCTTTTATTCCATAGCAATAGTTTCAGGGGGTCTCCCTACAGGTTTCATGGGACTGGCCCAGGATCTTGCTGCTTAGTGCCATCTCAAGACTTGGTGCCCTGTGTCCCAGGTATGGCTAAAAGGGGGCAACATACAGCTCACACTGTTGTTCAAAAGGCACAAGCCCCAAGTTTTGGTGGTTTACACGTGGTGTTGGGTTTGTGGGTGCAAAGAAGTCAATGGTTGAAGTTTGGGAACCTCTACCTAGATTTCAGATTATGTATGGACATGCCTAGATGTACAGGCAGAAGTTTGCTGCAGGGGTGTAGCCCTCATGGAGAAACTCTGCTAGTGCAGGGCAGAAGGAAAATGTGGGATTGAAGCCCCTACACAGAGTGCACACTGGGGTACTGCCTAATGAAGCTGTGAGAAGAGGGCCACCGCCCTCCAGATCCCAGAATGATAGATTCACCTTCAGCCTGCATCGTGCACCTCGAAAAGCCACAGACAGTGCCAGTCTATGAAAGTGGCCATGGTGGGAGCTGTACCCTGCAAAGCCACAGGGGCAGAGCTGCAAATGGCTGTGGGAGCCCACTTTTTGCATCACTGTTACCTGAATGTGAGACACGGAGTCAAAGGAGATTATTTTGGAGCTTTCAGATTTGACAGCCATGATGGATTTCAGACTTGCATGGGGGCTGTAGCCTCTTTGTTTTGGCCAATTTCTCCCATTTGGAATGAGTATCTTTACTCAATGCCTGTACCCCCTTTGTATTTAGGAAGTAACTAACTTGTTTTTGATTTTACAGGCTTATAGGTGGAAGGGACTTACCTCATCTCAGATGAGAATTTAGACTTGCACTTTTGGGTTAATGCTGGAATGAGTTAAGACTTTGAGGGACCGTTGGAAGGGCATAATTGTGCTTTGAAATGTGAGGACATGAGATTTTGAAGGGGCCAGCAGCAGAATGATATGGTTTGGCTCTGTGTTCCCACTCAAATCTCACCTTGAATTGTAATAATCCCCATGTGTCAAGGTTGAGACCAAGTGGAGATAATTTTCTCATGGGGGCCATTTCCCCCATACTGTTCTCCTGATAGTGAGTGAGTTCTCACAAGTTTGGATTGTTTGATAAGGAGCTTCACCCTTCACCCAGCACTCTGTCTCTCCTGCCACCTTGTGAAGAGGTACCTTTTGCCATGAGGGTAAGTTTTTTGAGGCCTCATCAGCCATGCAGAACTGTGAGTCAAAAAACTCTTTTCTTTATAAATTAACCAGTCTCAGGAATTTCATCATAGCAGTGTGAGAACGGACTAATACAATACAGATTGGCAGAATAAATAAAAAATCACAAACCAAATATCTGCTATTTTGAGGAAACATATCTAATACATAAATATTCTCACAGACTGAAGGTAAAGGGATGGAAACACATATTTCACACAAATAGAAACCAAAAGCAAGTAAGAGTAGCTGTTCTTATATGAGATTTAAAAAACCTTTAAAGCAACAACTATAAAAATAAAGACAAATACAGTCACTATATAATAATAAAAGGATTAATTCAGTAAGAAGATATAACAATCTTAAATAAATATGCTCCTAACTCCAGAGCTCCCAGATTTATAAAGCAATATTACTAGGCTTAAGAATAGAAACATACAGAAAGAAAATAATACTGGGGAACTTCAACACTCCATTGACAACACGAGACAGATCATCAAGGCAGAAAGTCAACAAAGAAACACTGGACTTAACTACATTCTGGAACAAATGAACCTAATAGATATTTACAGAACATCCTACTTAAGAACTGCAGAGTTTACATTCGTCTCATCAGCACATAGAATATTCCCCAAGATAGACCATGTAATAGGCCACAAAACAAGTCTCAATAAATTTTAAAATGTTAAAATTGTATCAAGTATTTTCTCAGACCACAGAGGAATAAAATTAGAAATGAATTCTAAAAGGAAACCTCAAAATTATACAAACACATGGAAATTAAACAGTCGGCCCCTGAGTTATTTCTGGCTATTAATAAAATCATGATCAAAATTTAAATTTTTTTCAAAATCAATGATAACAGTGGCACAAGGTATCGCAACCTCTGGGATACAACAAACATACTACTAAGAGAAAACTTTAGAGAGCCAAACACTTACAATAAAAAGTCTGAAAGATCACAAATTGATAACCTCATGTCACACCTCAAGCAACCGGAGAAACAAGACTAATTCAAACACATAGCTAGCAAAGCGAAAGAAATAACAAATATCAGAACAGATCTCAATGAAATAAAAACAAGAAATACAAAATACCAATGAAACAAAAAGCTGATTCTTTGAAAAAATAAGCAAAATTGATAGACTGCTAGCTAGATTAACCAAGAAAAAAAAGAAGAAAATTCAAATCAGCTTCAATTAAAAATGAAAATAGAGACATTACAATTGACACCACAGAAATACAAAACATCTTTACATAATATTATAAACATTTATATGCACAGAAACCAGAACATCTAGAGGAAATGAATATATTCCTGGAAACACACAATGCCCTTTGCTTGAATCATGAAGAAATAGAAATCATACACAGATGAATAACAAGCAGCAAAATTTAATCAGTACTTTAACAACGGCCAACAACAACAAAAATCCCAGGGCCAGATAAATTTACACGTGAATTCTACCAGACCTTCAAAGATTTGGTACAAAATCTGCTGTTATTATTTCAAAAGAATGAGAAGAAGAAATCCTCCTAAACTCATTCTACAAAGCCAGTATCAACTGATATGAAAACCAAGAAAGAACATTACAAGAAAAAGAGAAAACTGCAGAACAATATATCTGATGAATATACATGCAAATTTTCACAAAATACTAGCAAAATCAGGTGGGTTTTATTCTATATACAGAAGTCCATAAATGTGATTCATCACATAAACAGAATTAAAAACAAAAACAATATGACCATCTCAATAGATGCAGAAAAAGCATTTGATAAAATCCAGCATCCTTTATGATAAACAATACTCAACGAACAAGGCATAGATGGAACATATCTCAAAATAATAAAAGCCATATGTAAAAATCCCACAGTCAATATTATACTGAATGGAGAAAAGTTGAAAGCATTCTCCCTGAGGACTGGGACAAGACAAGGATTTCCACTTTCACCACTTCTTTTCAATATAGTACTGGAAGTCCTAGCCAGAGCAATTGGGCAAGAGAAAGATGTAAAGGGCATCCAAATTGAAAAATAGGAAGTCAGAGCATCTCTGTCTGCTGATAATATGATCTTGTACATAGAAAACCCTAAAGACTCCTCCAAAAGATTCCTATATCTGATAAATGAATTCAGTAAAGTCTCAGATTACAAAATCAATGTACACAAATCATAACAGTGCTATACACAAACAATGACCAAGCTGAGAATTAAATCAAGAACTCAATCTGTTCTGCATAATTACAAGAAAAACTTTAGGAATATACTTAACCAAGGATAAGAACAATCTCTACAAGGAGATTTACAAAACACTGCTGAAAAGAATCATAGATTACACAAACCAATGAAAATGTATCTCATGCTCATGGATTGGAAGAATCAATATAACAAACATGACCATACTGCCGAAAGCAATCCACAGATTCAATGCAATTCCCGTCAAAATAGTAACATCATTTTTTACAGAATTAAAACAAGAATGATAAAATTCACATGGAACAAAAAAAAAAAGGAGCCCTAACTGCCAAAGTAATCCTAAGTAAAAAGAATAAATCTGAAGACATCACATTACCTAACTTCATACTACAAGGTTACAATAACCAAAACACATGCTACTGATATAAAAGCAGATACAGAGACCAATGGAACAGAATAGAGAATCCAGAAACAAAGCCAAATACTTACAGCCAACTGACCTTTGGGAAAGCATACAGAAATATAAATTGGGAAAAGAACACCCTATTCAATAAATGGTGCTGGGGAAATTGTATAGCCACATGTGGAAGAATAAAACTGAATTCTTAGCTCTAACTATACACAAAAATTAACTTAAGAAGGATTACAGACTCAAATCTAAGACCTGAAGCCATAAACGTTCAAGAGGAAAACCTTGGAAAGACATTTCTGGACATTGGCCTATGCAAATAATTCATAACTAAGATTCTAAAAGTAAACACAATGCAAACAAAAAATAAATAATTGGATCTCATTAAACTAAAAAGATTTTCTATATCAAAATAAATAGTCATCAGGGTAAACGAACAATCTATGGAATGGGAGAAAATACTTGCAACGTATGCATCTGACAAAATACAAATATCCAGGATCTATATGAAGCTCAAACAAATTAGCAAGAAAAAAAAATCTTATCAAAAAGTGAGCAAAGGGCATGAATAGACTCTTCTCAAAAGAAGATATACAAGTGGCCAAGAAACATATGAAGAATACTCAACATTACTAATCATCAGGGAAATGCGAATTAAAACCACAATGAGATACCAGTTTACCTCAACTAGAATGTTCATTATTAAGCAGTTAAAATAGAATAGATGTTGGTGTTGATGTGGTGAAAATTGAATTCTTATACACTGCTAGTGGAAATGTAAATGTGTACAACCAATATGGAATACATTATGGAGATTTTTCAAAGAACTAAAGGTAGATTTACCATTTCATTAATCAATCTTGCTACTGGGTATCTGCCCAAAGGAGAAGAAGTGAATATATGCTTAAAAAAAACCTGGATGTGTATGTGTATTACTGCACAATTCACAATTGCAAAGGTAAGGAATCAGCCTAATACCCATCAACTGATGAGTAAAGAAAATGTGGCATATATATATATATACACATACACATACTTATATATATATGGAATACTACTCAGCCATCATAAAGAATGACATAATGTATTTTGCAGCAACATGGATGGAACTGGAGGTCATTATTCTAAGTGAAGTAACTCAGAAATCAAAAACCAGATACTGTATGTTGTCACTTATAAGTGGGAGCTAAGCTATGGGTGTGCAAAGGCACACAAAGTGGTATAAAGGACATTGGAGACTCAGAAGAGGGAGGGTGGAAGGGAGGTTAGGAATTAAAAACTACCTAGTGAGTTCAATGTACACTTCTCGGGTGATGGGTGCACTAAAATCACAGACATCACTACTATACAATTTATCCATGCAACCACAAACCACTTGTATCCATAACGCTACTGAAATAAAAAAAAAATTAAGGGGTCCCTTTATATTCATTAAGATTGCTATTATGAAAAGAGTAATAACAGAGAATAACAAGTGTTGGTGAGGGCAGTGAAAACTTGGAACCCTTGTACATTGCTGATGGTAATGTACAATGGTGCAGAGAATATCAAGTTGATTTCATTTTCTATTATACATCATGTTCATATGTACATGTTTATATATATGATGGTGGAAGGAGAAGAAATTCAGACAAAAAGGAATTTGCCTCCCTTGTGCGAAACTGGGTAAGTCCAGTTTGGAAAAAATAAATAAATAAAAAGCCAAATCTGAGTGTTATCCATGGAAACTGGGATTGATCAATTTGGGTAGTTACCCAGAGTTTTGAAGGTAAATAGCAACAAAAGCAAATGACAATTACTGAGGTTTTAGGAGTGGGGCAAATGATCTTGAGCCAACTTTCAAAACCAAGAAAATCAATCTGGGAAAAGTTTGTAGCATAGATGAGAATGAGTCACAAAGCTGACATATCAGGATCTGGTAGGTACATAAATGAATAGAGGTCCCAGTATAATAACTTTGTGTTAGTAAGATGAGACACCACACTAGATTAACTAAATTGTCATTTCAGAATTTGTTCTCATTCCATCTTAGTAATTTACTCCACCTTCTCACCAAGTCCCAAAGTATTATTCTGGCTTGTCTAGCTTTATACTTTATACGTGTATGAATATACACTTTACATGTATATTCAGAATACTTTATTAATTGTATTCTGAATATACATGTAAAATGTATATATACACTAAAAATTATATATATACACACATATAAGAACTACAGAATTTACATTATTCTCATCAGCACATAGAATATTCCCCAAGATAGACCATATGATAGGCCACAAAACAAGTCTCAATAAATTTTAAAAAATTAAAATTGTATCAAGTATCTTCTCAGACCACCTCTCTTTCTCTCTCTCTCTCTCTATATATATATATATATATAGAGAGAGAGAGAGAGATTATACATCTAATATATATTTTATATATTAGATACATACTATATATATTTTATATAATATATAATAGATAATATCTCTATATATATATTATCTCTAGTATATCTATTATATATTATATAATATATAAAATATACATAATATGTACCTAATATATATTATATATATTTTTTATATATATAAAATACAATGTAATACTATTTAGCCTTAGAATACATCATATATATGATATATATATATATGTGTGTATATATATATATGGCGAGAGAGAGAGAGAGAGTTTACTCTGTTCCGGGTACTGATGTAAGTAATTAAAAATTATTGTGCTGTGGCTCACACCTGTAATCCCAGCACTTTGGGAGGCCGAGGTGGGCGGATCATCTGAGGTCAGGAGTTCAAGACCAGTCTGACCAATATGACAAAACCTCGTCTCTACTAAAAATACAAAAATTAGCCGGGCATGGTGGCACGTGCCTGTAATCCCAGCTACTCGGGTGGCTGAGACAGAAGAATCGCTTGAACCAAGGAGGCAGAGGTTGCAGTGAGCCGAGATGGCGCCATTACACTCCAGCCTGGGCAACAAGAGCAAAACTCTGTCTCAAAAAAGAAAAACAAAAAACAAACAAACAAAACAACAACAACAAAAAATGTCTCATGCAATCCTCACAATAACTTTAGGCGGTAAGTACTATCACGTTTTCCATTTTAGAGAGGGTACTGAATTATAGAGTACACAACTAAATACGTAGTAAATCTAGAATTCTAAACTAAGGAATCTGATTCCAAAGTATGTGTTCTTAACCACCATGCTCCTTAAATATAGGGAATATAATTTGTTTGTTTCCATGGCCTGGTATAGAGGATATTCTCAAGCAAAATGAAAAGAAGTTATGAGACTTGCTCCAAAGTTTGTGTGACATAAGAACCAAGGTTGTCCACAGATGTATGTGTATATCAATGTGTGCGTGTATTTGTATGTGTGCCTGTATTTGAATAGGCACAATTTAAAAGGTATGACAATCATAGAAGAGAGAAGACAAAACTTACTTCTGAGCATCGAGATTGCAGAGAAGCACTTCAAAGGAAGCATTTGAACTGAAGCTGAATTGAGTGAAGTTCTAGTGTGATATTCCAAGCTGAACGTAGAGAATGAGTAGTAACAAGAAAATAATTGTGGCTTGCAAAGATCAAAGGTAGAAGTCAAAACCCTGCATTGTACTAGGTTGGTGCCAATGTAATTGCGTTTTTTTGTCATTAAAAGTAATTGCAAGCCAGGTGCGGTGGCTAATGCCTGTCATTTCAGCACTTTGGGAGGCTGAGGTGGGTGGATCACCTGAGATCAGGAGTTGGAGACCAACCTCGTCAACATCATGAAATCCCACCTCTACTTAAAATACAAAATTTTAGCTGGGCCTGGCGGCGGTGCTTGTAATCCCAGCTACTCAGGAGGCTGAGGTAGGAAAGAATGGCTTGAATCCAGGAGGCAGAGGTGGCAGTGAGCCGAGATTGTGGCAGTGAGCTGAGATTGTGACACTGCACTGCAGCCTGGGCAAGAAGAGTGAAACTCCATCTCAAAAAAAAAAAAAAATTAATTGCAAAAATTGCAATGATATTTATACCAACCTAATCGTTTCAAATCTGCTATTTATTAGCTGCATATGGCCTTGACCAAGTTTCTTAAACTCTTTAAGGCTTAATTTTCATGCATGTACAACATAAATATTGAGGAATGTACATTTAAATGTTACTAAGCCATTCATAAAAAGGTGATTAATAGGGGCATTTGTCAGAACAGTTGAGAAATACATAATGATACTGGAAAATGTCAGTATTTAGTGCCCTTTATATTAAAATCTAAATAAAGGTATAGCCTATTTTTATTGAATTTCACTTTATTAATGTATTAATAGAGAATTAAAACAAGAATACTTTGTGTGTTTGTTATGTAACTTTGCTCCATCTGCATGTTCCACAGCTTCGAGTTTCAGAATTTTCCCTCCATTAATCTTCCCACTGTGTCAAAACCCTAACTCATTATAGATAATACAAATATATTATATTTACATAATATATATATAACATAAAATTTA
>NW_012106253.1:2679913-2688885 GCF_000951045.1 Mandrillus leucophaeus | reverse complement strand
ATAAATATATATATATATAACCTGTGTGTTTCTTGTCATATTCAGTAAACCGCTGCCTAGATTAATGTCATAAAGCGTCCTCCCTATGTTTTCTTATAGGAGTTTTATTAATTCAGGTCATACATTTACATATTTAATCATTTTTGAATTAATTTCTGTGTATCGTGCAAGATAAGGGTCCTATTTTATTCTTTGCATGCCGATATTCAGTTTCCTTGGCACCATTTGCTGAAATACTATCCTTTCCCCATTGGGTGTTCTTGGCACCTTTGCTGAAGATCAATCGCGTGTATATGCAAGGGTCTATTTTTTGGCTCTCTATTCTGTTCTATTGGTCTATATCTCTATTTGTATACCAGTATGATACTGTTTTGATTACTACAGCTTGCTTAGTAATGTATATTTAAACAAGGAAGAATGATGCCTCATGCTTTGCTCTTCTCTCTCAAGAACAATTTGGCTATTTTAAGTCTGGTAGTTCTATAGCATTGTATATGCATTATTTCGACTTCTGTAAAAAATGCCACTAGGAATTTTGATTGAGACTGCACGGAATCTGTAGATCACTTTGAGTAGTGTGGACATTTTAGCAATACAGGCATACTTTCTTTTATGGTGTTTCACTTATATTACATTTTTTACAAATTGAAGGCTTGTAGCAGCCCTCAGTTAAGCAACCTATAGGCACCATTTTTCCAACTGCATGTGCTTACTTTGTGTATCTGTGTCACATTTAGCTAATTCTTAAAATATTTCAAACATTTTCATTACAATTGTATCTGGAGTGGTGATGAGTGTCCTTTGATGTTATTATTGTAATGGTTTTGGGGTGCCACAAACCACATCAACAAGAGACAGTAAACTTAATCTATAAATGTACATGTTCTGACTGTTCCATCAACCAGCCCTTTTCTCATCTCTCTCCTGATCCCTAGTCCTCATTATTCTCTTAGAAAAAATAATGTTGAAGTTAGGCCAACTCATAGCCCTTCAAGGAACTCTACATGTTCAAGTGAAAAAAAGAAAAAAAAAAAAAGCCACACATTTTTCACATTTTCACTTGATTATGATTTCACATAAATGAAACGCTAGAAATGATTAAGCTTAGAAAGGAAAACAGGTCAAAAGCCAAGATCAGCCAGAGGCTAGGCCTCCTGCCAAACTATTAGCCAAGTTGTGAATACAAAGGAAAATTTCTTCAAGAAAAGTAAAAGTGCTACTACAATGAACACATGAATGCCAAGAAAGAAAAACAGCCTATCGCTGATAAGAACATTTCAGTGGTTTGGATAGATCATATCAACCACTACCTTTCCTTAAGCCAAAACCTAATCCAGAGCAAGGTCCTAACTCTTTTTAGTTCTACGAAGGAGGAAGGAGTAGGAATCTGCAGAAGAAAAGTATGAAGCTAGCAGAGATTGGTTCATGTAGAATCAAGCCATCTTGGTAACATAAAAGTACATCGTGAATTAGCAAGTGCTGATGTACAAAAGCTGCAGCAAGTTATCCAGAAGATCTAGCTAAGATAATTGATGAAGGTGACTACACTAAACAACAGACTTTAAGTGTACACAAAATCACCTTATATTGCAAGAAGATGCCATATCGATCTTTCATAGCTAGAGAAAAGTCAATGCCTAGCTTCAAAACTCCAAACAAAACAAAACAAAGAAAAACCAGACAGACGCTCTTGTTAGGGGTTGCAGCAGTTGGCAACTGTATTAGGGTTCTCTTAGTGAGACATATATATCATATATACATGATATATATATCACATATACATATATGTGTATATATGTATATATGTACATGTATACATATAGCTATATGTACATATATGTTTGCATATACACATACATATATGTACATATATGTATGCATGTATACATATACATATGTATATATGTATATACATATATGTACATGTATATCCATATGCATGTATACATATATGTACATATGTACATGCATGTATAATATATGTAAGTATATGTATATATGTGTATGTATGTATTCATATGTACATGCATGTATACTTATATGTACGTATATGTATATATACATGTGTATGTGTGTATACATATATGTGCATATATGTATACGTATATACGTATGTATACATATACGTATATACATATGTCATGTGTATATACGTATATACATATGTCATGTGTATAGGTATATACATATATCATGTATATATGATATATATATGTATATATGCCTGGATTAGCATTTTTTTAGAAATAAAAAGAAGCAACTCCTCATCCCTCATTCGCTGGTGTTTTATTATGACATTGCAGCAATTCAGTCACATCTTTAGGCTCCACTTCTAATTCTAGCTAAGAATTCTTCTCATTCGAATTGAGTATTAACTTACATGATCACAAGGTCCCACAATAGGTTGTCTGCAATCTGAGGAGCAAAGAGAGCCAATCTGAGTCCCCAAACTGAAGAACTTGGAATTCAAAGTTCGAGGGCAGGAAGCATGCAGCATGGGAGAAAGATGTAGGCTGGGAGGCTAGGCCCATCTCACCTTTTCACGATTTTCTGCCTGCTTTATATTCGCTAGAAGTTATTAAAGTGTGCCCACCAGATTAAGGGTGGATCTGCCTTCTCCAGGCCACTGACTCAAATGTTAATCTGTTTTAGGCAACACCCACACAAACATACCCAGGATAAATACTCTACATCCTTCAATCCAATCAAGTTAACACTCAGTATTAACCATCACAGTGAACCTCAGGTTGAAGCCAGTACTCATTTACCATTCTGAAAATCCTAGAGTCCTTAGTAATTATGATAAATCCACTCTGACTCTGGCCAACAACTGGAACAACAAAGCTTAGATGATAACACATCTATTTATAGCATGGGTTGCTGACTACTTTAAGCTCACTGTTGAGAGCTACTGTTCAGAAAAAAAGATAACTTTCAAAGTATTACTACTCATGGACAGTACACCTAGTCCCCATAAGCTCTGATGAAGATGTACAAAAAATTTGTTTTATGTTTTTTGGTTTTTTGGGTTCTTTTTGTTGTTGTTGTTGTTGCCTGCTAACACCACACGCATTCTGCAACCCATGGAAGAATGAATCGAGGTGCAATCTCAAATTTCCAGCCTTAATATTTAATAAATACATTTTGCAAGGCTATAGCTGCCATAGATAGTGATTTCTCTGATGCATCTGGGCAAAGTAAATTGAAAACTTTCTGGAAATGATTCACCACTTTAGATACCATTAACAATATTTATGACTCATGGGAGGAACTTGAACAGAAATTTGGAAGAAGATGATTTCAATCCAGTTCCGTGTCTTTGAGGGGTTCAAGATATCAGTGGAGAAAGTCATTGCACGTGTTGTGGAAACAGTAAGAGAGTTAGAATTAGAAGTGCAGCCTGAAGATGTGAATGAATTGCTGCAGTGTCATAATAAAATGCCAACGGATGAGGAGCTGCTTCTTATGGATAAGCAAGTGAATTGGTTTCCTGAGATGAAATCTACTCCTGGTGAAGATGCTGTGAATATTGTGGAAATAACAACAACAAATTTAGAACATCACATCAACTTAGTTGATAAAGCAGTGGCAGGGTTTCAGAGGATTGACTCCAATTTTGAAATAAGTTCTACCTCGGGTAAAATGCTATCAAATAGCATCGCATGCTACAGAAATGTCAAGTCAATTGATGTGACAAACTATTGTTTTCCTATTTTAAGAAATTGCCACAGCCACCCCAACCTTCACTAACTGCCTCCTTTATCAGTCAGTCAGCAGCCATCAACACTGAGGCAAGACCCTCTACCAAGAAACAGATTACAGCATGCTGAAGGCTGAAATCATCATTAGCAATTTTTACCGATAATATATTTTTAAAATAAGGTATGTACATTGCTTTTTTAGACATAATGCTGTTGCACACTTAGTAGGCTACAGTGTAGTGTAAACATAACTTTTACATTCACTGGGTAACCAAAAAAATTTTGTGACTTTTTTTATTGCAATGTACAATTCATTGAGGTCTTTCTGCAACCCAATTTGTGATATCACTGATGTATCCCTGCCTTCCCATCTGCTCTACTTTTAATAGTACAACTGACTTTGTGTTAAATATTTGTCCCTTTATAGCAAGCATTTCTATGGACAGGCAGCTTAGGTAGATTCCTGGAAACTCAACCTGTGCTTGAGTTGTTGTTGCATCACTTTATCTTTTTAACAATGAAGCTGTTTTTGAGGTATTGTACTATTCAACTGGCAATATCTCTTTTGTACGCCTATATGAGTTCTTCTTGTCCATGAACACAGAATATAGAGCCATTGTTTGCATCTTCTTTACATTTTCATTAGTGTTTTGTGATTTTTCAGTGTACAAGTTTCTCATGTCCTTGGTTAAATATATTCATAAGTGTTGTATTCTTTTTGGTGCTTTGTAAGTAATATTGCATATTTAATTTCTTTTTTAGATTGATAATTGTCATGGTACAGAATTGCAACTGATATTTGCCTGCTGAATTTGTATCTGACACTTAGCTAAATTTTTCTATTTGTTCTAATATTTTTATGGAGTCTTTAATAATTTCTATACATAAGTTCATGTGTTCTGCAAACAGAGTAAATCTAACTTTTTTCCCTCTGATTTGGATGCCTTTTTTCTCTATTCTTACAAATGTCAATGTGGTGTATTACATTATTTTTTATATGTTTTAATGCTTTTGTCTTAAAATATACATTTCTTCATTACAATTTTTTAAATTTTAATACTTTTGAATAACTTAGAAGTAAAGTTTTTAAGACCACAAAAATGTAATTTTTATACACATAAATAGGCTTATTTACATTTTATATTGCACTTTGCATAATTTGAAGATTATTATATATTTTTAATTCCTGAAGTCATTAATTTCAAATGAACATAAATTATGTGAATGTATGATTAATTATGTTAATAAATAATGCTAAATAATTTTATAGAAATATATGTAATTATTTATGAATTATGTATGATTTGATTCATTAACATCCTTTTAAACATTGGCAATTCATTAATAAATCAAACAGAAATTTGCAATCATTGAATTCAGTTATGTTTGATATTGTTTAAAATTTAAGTCACATGAAAAAGTATAGCATTACCCAAGCTTTTTTATATTGTCCAGGAAAGAACATTGAACGTATTTAACAATTTGATTGATTTATACTTTTTAAATATGTGTGTGTTTCCATTTTTAACTTTTCCCCGACATAGAAAAATTTAGAGGTATGCTTTGAGACATCAGAAACTGGGCCAGAAAAGAATGGTAAGGTTATTTGAATATACTACTCTTCACATTACACTATATTGGTGATCGTGCATCTGATTGGCCTGTATATAAAATTATTCTGAATAAATTGTCAAAAATTTTTTCTGAATATGTTGTTCTGACAGTTTTTCTGATATTGTGCTCCCCATAGCCCTCCTCTTCTTTTATTCAAGACAATCGTTCATTATTCTTTCACAGACCCTTTTTCCAACATACTCAACCCTGTTTCAGACCACAGAAATTAATTATGTAAACTCTAGGAAGTTCTAGTTCAGTAACCCAGGACACATACTATCCACCCAATTTTTCTTCTAATTTATTTTCTTACTATCATATTTGGGCACTTCCCTGATTTTTGTGTTATGGCTCTAATATTATTTATCATTTCCTATAATTGAATCTTTGACTTATTTTCTGTTCTTGAGTGGTAGCTTTGATAACTTGCCCAGTACAACAATTTCTGAGACAGCTTTTTACTTGTTATTATTGATATCTCAAATGACTAGACTTCTGACCCCTGATCCCCTGCCTAATTATTTTTGTCTGCTTTCTGAGATCAATTTTTTTGATACTGACTTATTTGTTGCGTCTTGTTAGATTTCATATGGTACAATCATTGTACTCCAATTATTAGCATGCTACATTTCAATGAATCTATTCTTCTACTTGTCTTTTCTATTCTTTCATAACAAGCCACTCAAAATTAGGAAACTAAGCAATAACCATTTATTTCTTCTTGATTCAGCAGGTTGAATATTTTAGCAGGCCACAACTGAAGCTGGTCATTTCTGCTACAGTTGGCACTGGCTGGGTTCAATTAGCTATGCAGTCAGCTGGCATGTCAGTTATAGCCTGGCTGGTCCTGAATGGCCTCATTTACCCATATCGACCTTAGCTGTGATGGGCAAAATATCAAGGCCTCTCTCTCCATGTATTTATTCTCACTACAAACTTTCTCATTCTCAAGAAGGCTACAATAGGCTTGTTTACAAATTTGCAGTCCTCTTAGAGAGAAAGCAGAAAGTTCCAGGCATTTTGACTCTTATATTCAGAATTCTCATAATAATATTTACATCGTCATCTATTAATCAGAGAAATCATACGATTAGAAGCTGGAAAAATAAGCTCCACCATCTTGGGGTAAATAAGCACCCCACAACCCTTTCAAGCTTCTAGTAATCATTCTTCTACTCTCCATGTCCATGAGTTTGCTTTGGATTTTGTATCTCACAAATAAGTGAGAACATGTAATGTTTGTATTTCTGTGTCTGGCTTATTTCACTCTGCATAATAATATCCAGTACCATCTATGTTGCTGCAAATGACTGTATTTCATTCTTCTTTGTGACTAAATAGCACATATATGTAGCACATTTTTTATCCATTTATCTGTTGATGGACACTTAAGTTGCTTCAAAATCTGGGCTATTGTAAACAATGCTGCAACAAACATAAGAGTTTGGATAACCCTTTGTTCACAATATTACCTTTCTTTTTAGTATATAACCAGCAGTTATATTGCTGGGTCTTATGGTAGTTCTACTTTTAGTAGAAATTTTAATGCGATTTTGTGCTTTTAATTTGTCTGGTAAATTTGTAATTTCTTACTAAAATTTTATTATTGTGACTGTTTTAATACCTTTGTCAGACAACTGGGACATCTGAAAAAGCTTAGTGTGGTATTTTCACTTTCATCTTGTGATTTTACTAGTTATTGGTATAATGAGTGATTTTTAATCATATGCTGCACATGTTGTATAGTATATTATGAGGCTTTGTATCTTATTCAACACTCATTTTTAGCTGGTGAAGCACAAGTGCAGGTAGGCGTGATGCAAAGTTTATTATTATTAATACATCTTCTTATAGAATAAGAGGATAAAAGAAAAACCAAAGATCACACAGGCGCACACACACACACACACACACACACATACACACAGGTATATATAGGAAACCACAGGAACAGGAAGCAGAAATTTTACTAGTGGATCATTAGAGGTAATACTGAGTAGTGCCACTCCAATTCACTTGCCTCATAACTTGCAAATGCTGGATATGAAAGTAACAACTCCATTTATTGGGCACTGATTTAGAACATGTTCAACCTACTTAAAAACATTACCCAATCCCTGCAAGCACCTAACCGGGTTATAACTGAGTATGGAAAAGACCATTTTACAGTTCTACCAAGCCAGCTACTTTAGAATGATTGGAAACTTGGTACCACCAGTGAATCCCATAAAGATGGGAACATTGCTGCACTTCATTTGCTGTGAAGTGAGTTCCTTGATAAGAAACAGTGTCATGTGTGATACCATGACAGTGGACAAGGCATTTTGTAAGTACACAGATAGTATGTTTGACAGAACCATTGCATGAAGAATAGACAAATCAATTTCCAAAGTGTCTACTTTGGTAAGAGCAGAGTAATTCTCCTTTCATAATGAAAGTAAGCCGATGTTAGCAACCTGCCACGAGGTAGCTTGCTGATCATTAACGGGAATGGTGCAATATCTGGGACTCAGTATTAGTCTCTGCTACTGGTATATTGGGCATTCAGTTATGGCTATAACCAGGTCAGCCTTGGTAAGTTGAAGATTGTGTTGTTGAGCCAATGCATATGTATTTAAATTTTTCTCAGTTGATCACCCTTTGGTGAGCATTCACATAGCATACAAACATCTTTACTTTTGCGCTCACACAGAGAGGACTCTCCACATACCTCTTCCTCAGACCTCCTAGTTACCAAATTTCCAATCTGGTTCTCGCAAAATCCCTGACTATATGACAAAACCATTGGCCACATTCCATGAACTGGTATATGTTCATACCTCTGACATTTCTTTTTGCCAAAAAATAAAAAACAAAGTGCACTGTTTGAAATTTTGCCCATTGGGAGATGTTTCTTTATGACTGTCCTTTGAGGAAGTCTCAAAAAGGCACTAAAGTGCTGTAGCTGTTCACTTTCTGATTGTGCTGCATATCAGGCAGAACCATCTGCAAACTGGGAAGTTTAGGTCATATGGAAACTTGATAATCCATGAGTAAGTGTTCTGTAGGAAGCCAAAACCATTTCCAAAAAAAGAGAATAGTTTTACACAGACAAGGGCAGCAATATGCTTCACAATTCTAAGGAACAGCACTGTAATTCACCTACACAGGACTCCAAAATGCTCCAAACAGCATCCCTATCTGACAGTGATACCTCAAGCACCATTGGATCTGCTGAATCATATGTCCCAAGTAACATATCAGCTTTCATTATAGCCTGAACCTGATGTAGAGCCTTCTCTTATTCTAAGCTCCACTGAAACCCTACAGCTCTTTGTTTTTCAGGAAATGAACTGGAATAGTAGCACACCACACTGTCTTTTTTTTTTTTATTATTATACTTTGAGTTCTAGGGTACATGTGCATAATGTGCAGGTTTGTTACATATGTATACTTGTGCCATGTTGCTGTGGTGCAAACATCAACTCGTCAGCACCCATCAACTCGTCATTTACATCAGGTATAAATCCTATGCAATCCCTCCCCCCTTCCCCCTCCCCATGATAGGCCCCAGTGTGTGATGTTCCCCTTCCCAAGTCCAAGTGATCTCATTGTTCAGTTCCCACCTATGAGTGAGAACATGTGGTGTTTGGTTTTCTGTTCTTGTGATAGTTTGCT
>NW_012106253.1:2639715-2678346 GCF_000951045.1 Mandrillus leucophaeus | reverse complement strand
GGAGTGGTGAGAGAGGGCATCCCTGTCTTGTGCCAGTTTTCAAAGGGAATTTTTCTAGTTTTTGCCCATTCAGTGTGATATTGGCTGTGGGTTTGTCATAAATAGCTCTTATTATTTTGAGGTACGTTCCATCAATACCGAATTTATTGAGCGTACACCACACTCTCAATACCAAAATATATATTAGTCAGGGCTCTCCAGAAAAATAGAACAAGAAGGAAATTTGATACACACACACACACACACACACACGCAATTTAATTCAAGGAATTAGCTCATGCAATTATAGGAACCTGGCATATTAATAGGGCAGTCTGGTAAAATTATCTCTGGCAGATTTGATGCTGCAGTCTTGAGACGTTTTTTTCTTCTTCAGTGATATCTCAGTGTTTTCTTTTAAAACATTTCAACTAATTAGATAATGTCCACATATATTATGAAGAATAAGCTGTCAACTGATTATAAATATAAACCACATCTACGAAATACTTTCACAACAGCATCTAGATTAGTGTTTGAAGGAATTACTGGGTATTTTAACCTAGGCAAGTTGACGCACAGAACTAACCATCTGTATTAGTTTGTTTTTGCATTGCTATAAAGAACTACCTGAGATGGTAATTTATAAAGAAAAGAGATTTAATTGACTCATATCTGCAGGCTGTACAGGAGGCATGGCTAAGGAATCTTACATTCATGACAGAAGTTGAAGGGAAAGCAGGCATGTTTTTCATGGCTGGAGAAGGAGAAAGAGAGAGCAAAAAGGGAGGTGCTACCCACTTTTAAACAACCAGAGTTCATGATAACTCACTGTCACGAGAAGAGCAAGGGGGAAATCCGTCTTCATGATTCAATCACCTCCCACCAGCCTCCCCCAACATTGGGGATTACAACTTGACATGAAATTTGGGTGGAGGACAAAAATTCAAACCATATCACCATCACAGGTATCAAGGGAGTATCTAGAATTAAGTTTCTTAAGACTGAGTAAGCATCTGAAAAATTATTTAAGCTCTGTGCCCTGAAATTATTCAGGATTCTAAGAGATATAAGGTTTCCTCTCAAAGTAGCATATGGATGTTTAAGAGTTGAAATTTTCAAGAGCCTTAGACACTGTGTAAAAAGCCCTAGTGGCTAATATGCACATGAAATATATGGCTCCTATATAATACAGGGCTGCACATATTTTATTGGGAAATTTGGGCTTGTACATGAGAATCCTAGACCAAATGGAATGGGCTAAATCTCAAAGACATTTTCCTAAATGTCTGAACTATATGAGGTCACCAAAAATCTTGAAAATACCAGAAAAGAGTAAAAATTGGTGCTTGAGACAGTTGAACAATTCCAATAAAATATTATTGAGACTAGATTACCCTTCAAATCAGGCAGTAGAGGACAAAAAGACAAATGAAGTTAATATAAAAATTTAAAATTACAAATACAGAGATGCAAAAATATAACTGCTTTTCTGTAACTGAACTTAATTTCTACCTGAAACTCCCATTTCGTTTAGTAGAAAAAAAAGTTAATTTAGTCATTTACAAGTAAACTCAGATACATCCAAATTGTATTTGACTTGGAGGAAACTTGTTAATCCAGTCATTCTTCAACTTTTGGGTCAAAGCCACTTTTACAATCTTAAAAGTTATTGATAAGCATAAAGAGTTTTTTAAAATACAGATTTCATCTATGAATATGTTCTATATTAAAAACTAAAACTGCAAGATTATTTATTCTAAAGTGCCAACAAAAATAATAACGGTAAATAACAATGTTAATAAAAAACATAAAATAGTACCTATGTTAGCTAAATAATTCATTTTTATAAAAATGTACTATATTTACAAAACAAAATATGCAGTAAGAAGAGTAACTTTGTTTTACATGTTTGCAATTTCAATGTGTGGTTTCACAGAAAACAACTAGTTCTAATATCTGCATCTATACTGTCAGTGGTGACACATTGTTACATTTGATGTACATAAAAAAATTAGTCTTACATAGAAATTGTAAAAATATTTTAAGAAGATATTACAGATAGTTGTGGATGGTCTTTGACACTGAATCAAAACTGAGAAAGTGTTAGTTTCATAAATGTAAGTTGCAATATGGACACTAAAAATATATCAATGATATTTCCTATTATATTAAAATGCATAGACCAATCTTGTAGGTTAAATTGAACTTTACCCCATGCATGGCTGTACAACATATTATATTGTTCATTTCAAAAACATTCGTTCATTGATGCAGAACCTCCAAATGTGAACATATTTTATTATACAATATCAAAAAATGCATCACATTTGATACTATTTCCATAAATATTATAAGAAAATAATTAAGTATTAGAAAACTGTCAGATCTATGGTGGTAAATGCAAATTTTACAAAGCTCTAAGTTTCATTTGAAAGCTCACATTTTATCATCGGCAACAAATAGTGTTAGTTACCGTACTTGAATTGACAGTTCCTTTGTAGTTTTTTGGAAAAAATATATTCCTAATATCCCAACATGAATAACCATTTTTTCTGTAAGCCCCTTTTGAAGTAAAAATGTGTTCCATAAATCAGTCAGTAGGCTAATCCCCAAAAAATGGCAGACAGTAGACAGGACTAACTTGAAGTTCCTTCTCAGACAGGGCAGCCTATGGAGTCCGACATTAGAAACTTTTGCTTCAAGAACTACCATAGGAACATACGAGAAAAGCCGAGAGATTTCACAGACCCCTTGAGGGAGATGCATTGCTGCTACAGGCTCTGTGGGACGGCGAAGAAACTGATTTGGCTTGCTCTCTCAGCTAAGAGGTTTGTAGCCTAGTAAGTTCTCAGCCTTGCTCACCAGCTGCCTAGAAATAAACTCGGTGCTGTTGCGGGAGTTGGGGGAGTGAGACCAGTCTTTTGAGCTGCAGGCTGAATGAGAGCTGAGTGAGGCCTGCGGCTGCCGGCTTTCCCCAATTTCCCTTGAGATCTGTGTGATGCATCAGAGGCAGCCATAAGCATCCTGGGAATACAACTCCTTTGGCCTGGAAAACACACTCTTATCCCCTACAGCAGCCTCAGCAAGTCCCACAGAAGGAGAGTCAGAGCTCAGACACCCCTAACCTTGCCCCCACCTGATGGTCTTTCTCTACCTGCCCTGGTAGCCAAAGAGAGAAAACATAATCTCTGGGGAACTCTGTGACCCCGCCCACCACTTGACCCTAGGGCAAGCTTGTATCTCCTCTATACTTCTGCGGCTGATGCCTCTTGAAAGCACAAACTCCTGGCTGGACGCCAACAAACACAAAACCAGCACACTTAACAAAAATACAACCAAGGACCCTCAAAGAGTGCACTTCACTCCCCTCCTACCTCCAAAAAAACATGTGCTGATATCCATGGCTGAGAAACCTGAAGACAAATCACAACAAAGGACTTTTTGCAGACATTCCTCAGTAATAACCCAGAGAATGGCAGCTCTGCTGAGTGACTAGATCCCTAAGAGAAATAACAATCACTGCCGTATGACACTCAGGAAGCCTCATACCTAAAGAAAGGGGGAGAGCAACAAATCAAGGGAGCACCCTGTGGGACCAAAGAATCTGAAGAGCAGCCATTAAGTCCCAGATCTTCCTTCTTACACAGTCCACCCAAATGAAAAGGAACCAGAAAAAAAAAAAAAAAATCTGGTAACATCACAAAACAAGTTTCTTTAATACCCCGCAAAAATCACAGGAGCTCACCAACAATGGATTCAAACCAAGATGAAATATCTGAGTTGCCAGAAAGATAATTCAGAAGGTTGATTATTAAGTTAATAGAGGAGGCACCAGAAAAAATGTGATGTCCAACTTAAAGAAATAAAAAAAAAATGATACGGAATGTGAATGAAAAAATATCCAGTGAAATAGCATAAATAAAAAGCAATCACAACTTGAAATAAAGGACACAGGTAAATGGAAAATTCACTGGATAGTCTCAGCAATCAAATCAAACAAGTAAGGAAAAGAGCTTCAAAGCTTGAAGACAAGGCTTTTGAAGTAACCGAACACAACAAAGACAAAGAAAAAAATTTAAAAATGAAGAAATCCTCTAAAAAGTTTGAAATTATGTTAAATAACCTAAGAATAATTGATGTTCCTGAGGAATAAGAGAAATTGAAAAGTTTGGAAAACATATTTGAAGGAATAATCGAGGAAAACTTCCCCAGCCTTGCTACAAATCTAGATATCCAAATACAAGAAGCTCAAAAGACACTTAGAAAATCATCACAAAAAGATTATTGCCTCGGTGCACAGTCATCAGGTTATTTAAAGTCAAGATCTGTGAGGCAAAAGCATCATGTAACCTATAAAGAAAAATCTATCAGATTAACAGCAAATTTTTCAGCAGAAACCCTGCAAGCTAGAAGAGATTGAGGTCCTATCTTTAGCCTCCTCAGGCAAAACAATTATCAGCCCCAAATTTTGTATCCATTTAAACTAAGCTTTATAAGCGAAGCAAAGATACAGTCTTTGTCAGGCAAACAATTGCTGAGAGAGTTCACCACTACCAAGCCAGCACTACAATAACTGCTAAAGAAAAGCTATAAATCTTGCAACAAATTCTCAAAATATATCAAAATTGAATTTCCTTAGAGCATAAGTCTCACAGGGTAGCTAAAACAAAAATACAATTAAAAAAACAAGTTATGAGGCAGGAGAATGGCGTGAACCTGGGAGGTGGAGCTTGCAGTGAGCGAGATTGCGCCACTGCACTCCAGCCTGGGCAACAGGGCGAGACTCCATCTCAAAAAAAAAAAAAAAGTTATTCAGGAAACAAACAGCACTCTGAATAGAATAATACCTTACATGTCAATACTAATATTGAATGTAAATGGCCCAAATGCTCCACTTAAAATGTACAGAATGAAAAAATGGATAAGAATTCACCAAACAACTGTCTGCTGTCTTCAAGAGACTCATCTGACACATAAGGACTCACATAAATTTAAAGGAAAGGGGTGAAAAAACATATTCCATGCAAATGGACACCAAAAGTGAGCAGAAGTAGCTATACATATATCATACAAAATTTAAAGTAGCAGAAATTTAAAAAGACAAAGATGAACATTATAAAATAATAAAAGGACTAGTCCAAAAGGAAAATATCACAATCCTAAATATATATATATGCACCTAAAACTGAAGCTCCCAAATTCATAAAACAGTTACTACAAGACCTAAGAAATGAGATAGAAAGCAAAACAATAATAGTGCGGTAATTCAATACTACCCTTAAAGCACTAGATAGGTAATCAAGAGAGAAAGTCAACAAAGAAGCAATGGACTTTTAACTATATCCTTGAACAAATATACTTAACAGATAGTTACAGACCATTCTACTCAACAACTGCAGAATATTCATTCTATTCATCAGCACAAGAAACATTCTCCAAGATAGACTATATGATAAGCCACAAAACAAGTCTCAACAAATTTAAAAAAATGAAAATTGTAGTAAGTATTCTGTCAGACCACAGTGGAATAAAAATGGAAATCAACTCCAAAAGGAATGCACAACATCATGCAAATACATGAAAATTAAATAACCTGCTCCTGAATGATCACTGGGTCAACAATAAAATCATGATGGAAATTTAAAAATTCTTCACACTGAATGATAGTAGTTACAGAATCAAAATCTCTGGGATACAGCAAAAGCAGTGCTAAGGTAAAATTTCATAGCATGAAATGTCTACATCAAAAAGTTTTTAAAAAGCACAAATTGACAATGTAAGGTCACATCTCAAAGAGCCAGAAAAACAAGAACAAAACAAACCCAAACCAGCAGAAGAAAATAAATAACCAAAATTAGAGCAGAACTAAATGAAATTAAAACAAAAAAAGTACAAAAGATGAATAAAACAAAAAGTTGGTTCTTTGAAAAGATAAGTAAAATTGATACACTATTAGTGAAATAAACCAAAAAAAGAAGACAGAAGACAGAAGATCCAAATAAGCTCAATTAGAAATGAAATGAAAGTTATTACAACCAATATCACAGAAATACAAAAGATCATTCAAGGCTACTATGAACACCTTTATGCACATAAACTAGAAAACCTAGAGGAGATGGAAAAATTCCTGGAAATATACAATCCTCCTAGGTAAAGCCGGGAAGATACAGAAACTCTGAACAGATGAATAACAAGCAGCAAGATCGAAATGGTAATTAAAAATTCACTAACAAAACAGTCCAGGACCAGATGGATTCACAGCTGAATTCTATCAGACATTCAAAGAAAAATTGGTACCAATTCTGTTGATGATTCCACAGTATAAAGAAAGAGGAAATCCTCCTTAAATAATTACATGAGGCCAGTATCACCCTAATACTAAAACCAGGAAGGGACATAGAAAAACAGAAAACTACAGACCAATATCTCTGATAAACATAGATGCAAAAATTCTCAACAAATACTAGCTAACCAAATCCAACAGCATATCAAAAAAAAATAATCCACCATGATCAGGTAGGTTTCAAACCAGGAATTCATGGATCGTTTAATATAAGCAAGTCAATAAATGTGATACACCACATAAACAGAATTAAAAACAAAAATCACATTATTATCTCAACAGATGAAGAAAAAACATTTGACAAAATCCAGCATAGCATTATGAGTAAAACCCTCAGCAAAATCGGCATAGGAGGAATATACTTTAAGTTTATAAAAGCCAACTTTCACAACCCCACAGTCAACATTATACTGAATGGGGAAACGTTGAAAGCATTCTCCCCTGGGAACCGGAACAAGACAATAATGCCCTCTCTCACCATGCCTGTTCAACTTAGGAAGTCCTAGCCAGAGCAATCAGACAAAAGAAAAAAATAAAGGGCATCCAATTCAGTAAAAAGGAAGTCAAACTGTCACTGTTTGCTGATGATATGATGGCATACCTAGAAAACCTTAAAGACTCATCTAAAAAGCTCTTAGAACTGGTAAATTAATTCAGCAAAGTTTCAGGACACAGAACAGATGTACATAAATCAGTAGCTCTGCTATACACCAACAGTGACCAAGCTGAAATCAATTCAAGAACTGAACCCCTTCAGCAATAACTGCAAATAAAATAAATACTTAGGAAAACATCTACCAAGGTGGTGAAAGACTTCTACAAGGAAAACTACAAAACACTATTGAAATAAATGATAGATGACAAAAACAAATGGAAACACATCCCATGCTCATGGATAGGTAGACACAATATTGTACATACGATCATACTGCCGAAAGCAATCTATACATTCAATGCAATTTCCATCAAAATACCACCATTATTCTTCACAGAACTAGAAAAGACAATCCTAAAATTCATATGGAACCAAGAAAGGTCCACATAGCAAAAGTAAGACCAAGCAAAAAGAGTAAATCCAGAGGTGTCACATGACCCGATTTCAAACTATACTATAAATCCATAGCCACCAAAGCAGCATGGTACTGGTAAAAAAGTAGGCATTTAGAACAATGGAACAAAACAGAGAACCTAGAAAGAAAGCCAAATACTTACAGCCAACTGATCTTCGACAAAGTATACAAAAACATAAAGTGGGGAAAAGTCACTCTGTTCAACAAATGGTCCTGGGATAATTGGCAAGCCACATGTAGAAGAATAAAACTGGATTCTCATCTCTCACCACATACAAAAATAAACTCAAGATGTATCAAAGACTTAAATCTGAGAGCTGAAACCACAAAATTCTAGAAGATAACATTCAAAAAATCCTTCTAGACGTGTCTTAGGCAAAGATTTCTTGACCAAGAACCCAAAAGCAAATGCAACAAGAAAAAAGATAAGTTGATGAGACTTAATTAAATTTATAACTTCTGCACAACAAAAGAAGTAATCAGCAGAGGAAACAGACAACCCACAAAGTGGGAGAAAATCTTCAAAATCTATACTTCTGACAAAGGACTAATATCGAATCTACAAAAACCTCAAACAAATCAGCAAGAAAAAAGCAAATAATCCTATCAAAAAGTGGGCAAATGACATAAACAGACAATTCTCAGAAGAAGATATATAAACAACCAACAAACATATTTTTGAAATGCTTAACAACACTAATTATGAAAGAAATGCAAATCAAAACCACAATGCAATACCACTCTTTTCCTTCAAGAATGACAGTAATTAAAAGAAAAATGTATATTGGTTTGGATGTGGTGAAAAAAGAAACACTTTTATACTGATGGTGGAAATGTAAACTAGTACAATCATTGTGGAAAACAGTGTGCATATTTCTTAAAGAACTAAAATCGATCTACAATTTGATACAGCAATTCTATTATGGGGTTTCTACTGAGAAGAAAAGAGGTTACACAAACAATAAAAAAGAAAATCTTGCACACACATACTTACAGCAGCACAATTTGCATTTGCAAAAATATGGAACCAGTTCAAACGCCCATCATTCAACGAGTGGATAAAGAAAATGTGGTATATATGTATATACCATAGAATACTACCCAGCCATATAAAGGAACAAAATAATGGCATTCACAGCAACGTGGATGGAACTGGAGACCATTGTTCTAAGTAAAGTAACTCAAAAATTTAAAAAAAAAATCATATATTCTCACTCATAAGTGAGAGCTAAGCTATGAGGTTGCAAATGCATAAAAATATTACGATGGACTTTGGGGACTCAGGGCAAAGGGTGGGAGTGGGGTGAGCGGTAAAAGACTATACATTGGGTACAGCGTACACTGCTCAGGAGATGGGTGCACCAAAATCTGAGAAATCACCACTGAAGAAGTTATTCATGTACAAAAAAGTTTTTAAAAATCATTTGTGGCAAGGATAGAAGCCAAATACAGAAAGATACTATATAAAGGAGACACGTAATGTAAAAATAACTACTTGTGGAGAAATAACTTACCACACTGAATCTCAAAAAGAATCCCTAATCCATATACTTTTGAGAGGAAAACAAATTTGCCAACTGAAGTACAATGTTTTTATTCAACTCTTCTTTAATTTTGCCTTATAATATCGATTGAACCAAAAAAAAAAAAAGGCACTAGTTGAATTCACAACTCAAACAACTTAACTGTTTTCTGAAACAACTGTACTCCAGGTATGTAGCATAAGTGTTTTATGCATATTTCTCATTTCATTGAACAGAATACTAAAAGAATATATATACTCAATAGCCAATATGCAATAAATTTAATCATTTTTGCTACTCCATCAAGGGCATACCTGAATAAAACTGGCCTTATTGTTTTCCTATGAATGTATGGTATGCATAGTGCAATGAGTAATAATACAGTTGAAAGCAATTGTCTTGATTTATGCAACAGAGTGAGCAGTTTTACCCAGTGGTGCTTTTGCACCTCAATGTGTCAACATTGGCCTTAGTCCGTTTGGGCTGCTATAAGAAAAATAATATGCATTGGTTGGCTTATACACAACATAAATTTATTTCTCACAGTTTTGGAGCTGGGAAGTCCAAGATCAAGGTGACAGCAGATTCAGTATCTGGTGAGAACTCACTTTGTGTTTGTCTTTTTCCTATGTCCTCACTTGCTGTTGGGGTGAGGGAGTTCTCTAGGGTCTCTTTATGAGGACAATAATCCTATTCATGAGGACAGAGCCTCCCAATGCACCTCCCAAAGGGTCTAACTTCTCATACTATCTCATTGTGTGTTAGGATTTCAACATGTAAATTTTGAAGGAAGACAAACATTCACTCTATAGCAACAGCAAAAAAAGGCAAATGGTAGCCTATTATTTTTAAATGATTTTAATTCTGTGTATATGCTAAATTAATTTCAGAAATATCTAGGCTTTTATACACCACACTTTCAATTCTGATACATTACTCGAATAATTCATTTTTATTCTCCTAAATTCTTTGTGAAATGTCATTTAAGTTCCAGGGTAACTACGTATCATCATGAAACAAAAGGGATGCATTCAGTCAGTCATTGGTACACATTTGCTGAGGTGCCTTTCAGCCATGTCACTTCTATTTTGTAAATTTCCAACATATCTTAGATTCAATTTGGCCTGTGATCACACAGTTCATATAACTTTTGACTTCAGTGTTCCCTTGCCATGAACACAAGTGTCACTGAAGGTCCACCAAAGCTTTCCTTTAGAGTAAATTTCTAACTGTTTATCAGAAATGCAGAAAAATTCAGCTATTTCAACAACCAATCGATCTGGGGCTACTTGATAATTAATAGGGTTGTCTTAGATCTTACTCACATCCATCTCTGTTCTACTGCTACAGTACTTTGCTAGCCTGGGAAACTTCTATAATGCAGACAAATGAGGGGTATCTGTTTAAAAACACACTGAAACTGTATAAAATAAACTGGCCAGCGGTAATTACTTTAACAACTGTATTTATTTGCAAGTCAGAAAATGAATTCATCTGATGGGTAAAATGTATAGAAACTAGTTTACTTATAATCCATTTTGTTTTCAGACTATTTAAGAACTCACCAAGATAAAAGAGACCTCTGGCACGAGGCTACTTGGAGTTTAATTTTGGAGTGCACTGCATCATTATAAATGTGGATTTAATTTAGCAACTATTTTAAAAAAGATGTTCACTATTAAGCTGAAGTTTATCTATCTCCAAATTTTGGCACCATTTATTTAACCTATATGTCAAAAACTGAGCTGATCACTGTTGTATACACTACTTACATCTTCACAACACTCATATTAGATGGGGATATTTATAACTCTATTTTACAGAATAAGAAAACAAAGTTCAGAGGGGTAAAATCACTTGTCCAAAATTTTACATTTGCTAAGTGGTAAAGCAAGGCTTCAAACCCACATTTGTCTCACCCCCAAACCCATGTCTGTAATTATTCTGTCATGCTGCCTACATTTGAGATCACCTTTCACTTTTCCTTAACTCCCACCTTTGTCTAACAACTCCTACCCTTCCTTAAAATATCCAGTTTATATGTCATTTACTTTATAAAACTTTCTTTGAATTCCTCTAACAAAAATTACTTATTCCTTTTATTGCGATGCTATGGTAACTAAAACATATTTCAACTATAATATTTAGGTTCCTATTATGTTTATGGCACTATTCTAAGTATTGTGGCTTTATTGTTAAATAAAAAGGCATAGATTTAGTCCTAATATAGCTTAAGCTTATTTGGAGAGACACACAAATTTTTAGAAATCAAGTGGATGGCAGAATAAGGTAGTTGAAGAGAACCCTCCAGGAATCATCCCCCACTACAGTAAAACATAATTGAACAATGATCTATACAACAAAACACCAAATAAGAACCAAAACTCAGGTGAGTAATCACAGTACCTTGTTTTAACATCATATCTAAGAAACAAGGCTCTGAAGACAATAGGAAAGACATTGCCTACATCACCCCTCCCTTATCTCCCAGGAATGCATGGAGAGTATCTTTGTGCTTGGGGGATAGAGAGTGAAGTGACTGTGGAACTATTCATTGGAATTTTGTGCTGCCCTGTCACAGTGGTACATAACACAGGGCAGAATTCTACCAGCCCCCATAAAGCAAGCATTTAGACAATCCCCAGCCAGAGGTAAATACTCCATTCCAGTGGTAGGAACTAGAGTTTCAACTAGCTCCACCGCTCAATAACTGTAGTGCTTGAGGGTTCCGAAAAATTTGAAAAGCAGGTTTATTACATATGTATACTTGTGCCACGTTGCTGTGCTGCACCTATCAACTCGTCAGCACCCAACAACTCGTCATTTACATCAGGTATAACTCCCAATGCAATCCCTCCCCCCTCCCCCCTCCCCATGATAGGCCCCGGTGTGTGATGTTCCCCTTCCCGAGTCCAAGTGATCTCATTGTTCAAGACCGTGAATGATTTTCATTTTTGCCCTTTAAAAGAGAAGTCTGTATTATAAATATTTTGAAAAGTGGTTCAGCTGTCTAAATAATAATAAAGAATTTTCCCCAGCAAAAAAAAAAAAAAAAGAAAGAAAGAAAGAAAAGCAGCCAGGTCACAAGGACTGCAGTTCTAGAACAAATCTGGGTGCAGCACTGGACTCAAAGCCATTGGACTTGGAGTTCACATGACTCCATGAGACACCTTCTCTGGTGGCCAAGGGAATAATCACATCATCCCTCTTGCAACTCTAGGCAGTTCAGCTTGGTGAAAGACTCCTCCTTTCTAGGGAAAGAAGAGGGCAGAGCAAAGAAAACTTTGCCTTAAAACCTAAATATCATTTCAAGCACAGTAAAATCAAACAACAAGCAGATTACTGAGGCCCCCAATTGCAGGCCGTAACTCCTGGGTGGTATTCCAAGACTCTCCCAGGATCAGAAGGGAACCCTCTTCCCTGAAGAAAAGACACATAGTCTTGAAAGGATTCACCACCTGCTAATTAAAGAGCACTTAGGAATGGAACAAACATCGGAGGTAGCCAAGCAGTAGTTTTCAAGGGCCTTTGGCAAGACCCAGCACTGTGCTGGATCAGGTGTAATCCAGTGCAGTCCCAGTTGTGGTGGCCAAGGGAGTGCTTACATCAGCTCTCCCCCAACTCCAGGCAGGCCAGCAGTTTGAAGGAAAGACAGGAAATAAAACAAAAGACTCTGCCTGGTAATCCAGGGAATTCTTCCAGACCTTACCCAAGTGTGTCCAGATGGTATGAGTCTGCAAGAGACTCAGTGTTACTAGGCTTGGTATGCATCCCGATGGTGATACAGCTGCAGTGAACAAAGACTTAGATCACAACACTCAATTCTCTTTGAATACATGAAAAGCCTTCTCAAGGAGGATGAGTGTACAAAGAAGCTCAGACTGTGAAAGTTAGAATAAATACCTAACTCTTCAATGTCCAGACATCAAGGAACATACACAAACATCAAGAACATCCACAATAACATGACCTCACTTAACAAACTGAATATGGCACCAGAGACAAATCTCAGTGTGACAGAGATATGTGACTTTTCGGACAGAAAATTCAAGATAGCTGATTTATTTAATATTATTTTTATTCTTAATTATTAAGGTTACATAATAGGTGTATATATTTATGAGATATATGAGATGTTCTGACACAGTATACAATGTGTAATAATCACATCAGGGTAATTAGAGTATCCATCTCCTCAAACATTTATCATGTATTTGTGTTAGAAATATTCGAATTATCATTGTTAGTTATTTTTAAATATAAAATAAATGAATGTTGACTATAGTCATCCTGTTTTGCTACCAACTATTATTTCTTATTTATTCTAACTATATTTTTGCACCCATTAACCATCCCCACATTTTGCCCTCTACCTACTAACCTTGCCAGTCTCTGGTAACCACCATTCTACTCTTTATATCTATGAATTCAATTGTTTTAGTTTTTAGTTCCCACATATTAGTAAGAACATTTAAAATTTATCTTTCTGTGCCTGAGTCATTTTACATAGCCTAATGTCCTCCACTTCCATCCACATTGATGCAAAAAGTAAGATTTCATTTTTTATAGCTGAAAAATCTTCCATTGTGTGTATGTACCACATTGTATTTATTCATTAATCCATTAATAGACACTTAGTTTGATTTTATATCTTGGCTACTGTGAGTAGTGCTGCAATAAACATGGGAGTGCAGATATCTCTTTGATGTACTGATTTCATTTCTTTTTGGTATATAGCCAGCAGTAGAACTGCTGGATCAAATGGTACTTCTACTCTCAGTTTTTTTGAGGAAGCTCCATCGTATTCTTTATAGTGGTTATACTAATTTACACTCACACTAGCAGTGTACAAGGGTTCCCCTTTCTTGCCAGCATTCATTAATGTCTGTCTTTTGGATGAAAGCCATTATAACTGCAGTAAGATAATATCTCATTGTAGTTTTGATTTGCATTTCTCTAATGATTAATTATATTGAGCATTTTTTTCATATGTCTGGTTGCCATTTTTATGTCTTCTTTTAAGAAATGTCTATTCAGACCTTTTGCCCATTAAAAAAATTGGATTATTAGATTTTTCCTATCAAATTGTTTGAGCTACTTATGTATGGTTTGGCTGTGTCCCCACCCCAGTCTCATCTTGTAGTTCCAATATTCCTCAGGTGTCATGGGAGGGACCCAGTGGGAGGTAACTGAATGATGGTGTCAGTTTCCCCCATGATATTGATGGCAGCAGCAGGCCGTCGGGAGTGGCCACTGCCACCATGCTGGCTGCAGTGGGAAGGCATGAGCAGTGGTGGCAGCAGTTGCAGCAGGGTGATCCCTGTGCCCCACATCTCCAGGCCCAGAATCTCCAAGGCTGCCAAGTGTGCCACCTGACCCTTGTGCAGTAAAGCAAGACTCACCCTCAGGTCCGGAGCCTCTGTCGCTCTGGACCCTGGGACCCATGTCTCTGCTCCTGCCTACTGCCACTGTGGGGCAGACTTAGGGAGGAGGTGGACAGTCCCTGGAGTCTGCTGTCCCAGGGTTGCTGCAATAGGGCCAGAGTGAGTTGTCTGGTGATGCAGGAGCAGTCAGTGCAGCTGGACAGAGAGGGTATCTAAGGTGGAGCTGGTCCTGGGGCATTGCTCTCCTTTAACACAGAGTGCAGGGGTCAGGCTTGGGATGCAGAGCTAGGGCCATTTTTCAGCGGCCTATAGTGGGAAGTGGGAGTGGCACTCATTTCGGGGACTTGGCCAGTTGCATGGTCACCACCTCCACCCCACAAAGGGTGATGTGTTTCTTTGCCTCAGGAGGAGGCTCTGTGCAGGCCTGCTCAGGGCCACATCCTCAGGGTCCACCTGACATTGGGGTGAGCACCAGGTATAACATTCCCAATAGCTGCACCTGGGTTCCATGATCTTTTCCCAGAGGTGCCCACCCAGCAGGACCATGAGCCAGGCAAGGGGGAAGTTCTGGCTGTCCCTGAGCACCAGGGTGATGGGGAGCTTGCGGCAACATTGCCCAGCCCCAGACAGCGGCCCTAGCCCAGCAAGGACCTGGAGCTCCTGCCTCAGGCTATGAGGGGGCGCAGCTGTGGCTGCATGCTCCAGTGAGCTGGCGGAAACTGGAAGCAGGCACCAGCCCCACCCTCCTGGGTACAGCTGTGGCCACCCAAGTCATGGCTGTGGATCTGGGTCTCCCTGTGCTCTTGGAGGCCCAGAAGGCACCCCGCTGCCCTTGCAGGCTGAGAAGTGTCTGGTACTGCTACCTGGCTTCTCCCTGCTGGTAATGCCTGCTCCAAACTTGGAGCAATGTAGCGCTTAGCCTGATCACTATCACAGCCCGGCCAGGAGTTCACATGCTTGGGGCACAGCTGACACACCAGCTCCCTGCCACTTCGGCCCCCTCTGGACATTGGGAACAAACAAGAGTGGAAGGGAGGCTGGACAGGGGGCCAAGGACAGCTCAGTGATGGCCTGCAAGTGCCCCTTGGCATAAGCAGCCTGGGCACTACACACAGTGTCAGGAGGCAGATGAGCTTCTGGACAGAAGGGAGTGGGCCCCTGGTGAAGCCCCACCTACAGGCCAGGGAGGGCCTGAAAGTTGAGGGCTGGGCTTCTAGTCCTGTGGCTTGAAGTAAGGACTAGTGGTGCCTTTTCAAAGCCTGCCTATGTCTGCCCATAAACCAAACCAATTGACACACACATCATCCTCTCTCAGGCCCATAAAAGCCCTGGGCTCAGCCAGAGCAGAGCAGTGGAAGGGGAGATGACCAGATGACCAGCTGCAGAGAGGAAATACCCTCTATGCTGAGAGATGCAGAGATTATGAGATGACCTGCCTTCAGAGAAGAGTCACCCATTCTAGGTCATACTCTCTGCTGAGAGTTGCAAACAATAGAATGATCAGCTGCAGAAAGGAACTATCCTCTCTGCTGAGAACTGAACACTTGTTGGGATTACCTGCCTGCAGAGAGGAGCTACCTTCTTTGCTAGGATCTGAACACTCACTGGACACCCTGGCTATGGAGAGGATCTGCCCACTGCAGGTCTTCTCTGAACTGTTTTATTGCTCAATAAAGCTCCTCTTCATCTTGCTCAGCCTCCACTTCTCTGCATACCTCATTCTTCCTGGTCACAGGACAAGAACTCAGGACCTGCCAAATAGCAAGACTAAAAGAGCTGTAACACAAACAGGGCTGAAACATGCCCCTTGCTCACCACATTGCAGGTGAAGACAAGGAGAGAAGAGTTGTGGCTCTTCAGGGAGAGCAGACCTTGGAACTCCCAGAGCCAGGACTGTGACTCTGTCTTTAAGCCCCAGCAATTTCTGGTTCCTCCAAGCTTCTGGGCACCACTGCATTCCTTGGTGCCAACTGGGGAACCTGCTTGTGGTGCACCTGGTCCAGCCACAGGCTCACAGACAGCTGGAAAGAATGCCAGCACCTGGATTTGACTATCTTGTGGTATCAGCAGAGTGTCGGACTGCAGGAGCCAGACCCTACACTTGTTTACACACCCCTCATTGTTCCATGCCTGACTCACAGTCTCTCTTGGAGGCATGGGATCCAGGCTAATAGCATGAGCTAAGCACAGCTTGCCAGGCCAAATGGGTAGGATGAACCCAGCAAGACCAAGCAAAACTCAGGCAAAGATACTACTGGCCACAGATTTCTGGCCAGAAAAGTGACACCTTGAAGATCCTGTAACAACTAGGGGGTTCATTAGGGATCTGTGGAAGGGTGAGTAAAAGCAGATCAGCTCTTTCTGTCCTTTTTTCAGAGTCTCTAAACTCCACAATAGCCAAAATGCAAGACAAATACCAGGCCTCTGTCAGACAGGTAAAAGTGACTAACACAGCTGCTGGACTTAAGTCATGGAAGACAGGCTTGCTGGGGAGGACAGTGTCAATACCCCATCACCCTCAAGTGTTGGGAATGAGGACACTGTCAATTCCCCGTTACCCTCGAGTTTTGGGAATGTTGGCTTTGTTCCAACTCAGCTTCCCTTCATGGAGGTCTAGCCATCATGTGACACTGGAAGGAGGTGCTGGGGCAACTGAGGGTATCTGACTGAGACTAGCCATCAGTGTTATCCAGAGACCCCTGGACTAACTCTAGTCCCCAACTGCCTGTTAGGTTGTAAGCACTAGGACTTCCAGTATTTCCTACCATTTCTTCTTTCTTTCACACTGTCATGGTTTCTCTTCTTTATATACAATGTTAAATGCTAAGGATGTTTTTGCAAACCAGAGATATTACTGGATAGAATGAGCATTTGGCTTAGTCATCAAAAGAATACAATGGAAGGTTAAGAGTAGCACAGATGAAGCAAAGTGTGCCTTGGCATCTTATGTAAATTTGTGGTGAAAATGTTACTGTAATTTCCTTGGTTGCCAACTTAATACCACACACCTCAAGGTACAGAAAAGAACCATGGCCTCAGGAAGGTAGTTTTCTGTAAATGTGAGGGCAAATCATCCAGTGTTCCATATGTGCAGGCCTTCTATACCTTCTAGGGTAATCTGGACCTTTGGCAACATTGTAGGATTAATTCAGCCCTCTATTGGCCATCTCAGGAAAGGTTGCAAGGGGCAATTTCAGGGAAATAGAGAAGCAAACTCCAGAGGTACCTCAAGCAGAAGCATCAACCCCCTAAAACACCTCCTTATCCAGGTTTTCTCTCAAGCTTGCCCCAGCCTAGAAATCCTCATTTTAGGCAAGTCTCACTTCTGCCCTTATAAGAGATGCTGGGTGACTATGGCCTGATTAAGGCCCCCTTTTCTCTACAGGGCTTACTGTAAATTAAGAGAGGTTTTGGCAAGTTTTCATACAGCCCTGACAGGTATGTAAAGGCTTTCCATAACTTAACCTAAGTATTTAAGCTCTCCTATAAGGATGTCATGTTACCTTTGAATCAGACTCTCACCACAGCTAGAAGGCAGGGCATCCTGCAAATGGCAGATAATTTTGGGGATGAGCTTTTTTTTATCATATAGGGCCAGGGAAGGTGATTGGAAAAGTAGCAGTGCCATTTGAGGATCTTAAATTGGACCCCAATGATGAAATAGGAGAAAGAAGGAAGAAACACTTTCAGGTGTGCATACTGGAGGGCTTACAAGGCACTGAAACTAGGCCTCTTGATTACACTGGGCTATCCATGATAGACTAGAAATTGGATAAATGTCTCACTGTCTTTCTGGGTGAGGTCGGGGAGGCACTGGGAGGGGCTTGGCAAAGCACACCTCTCTGTCTCCTGACTTGGTCAAAGGACAGTTGGTCGTAGGAGATAACTGTATTGCACAGGCAGCCTCTGATGTCAGGAGGAAGCTGTGGACACAAGCTGTGGGACCAGATGGTACTTTGGAGCACCTCTTGGGAGTGGCCACCTTGGCCTTTTGCAGTGGAAGCTGGCAGGAAGTCCAGAAAAGAGAGAGGAGATACAAGAAAAAGGCAGACACTCTAATAACTGCCTTATGGGCTCCTGGCCCCAGAGTCCCTGAGATGCACCTGTTGACTGCTGCAAATGTGGTGAGTCAGGGCACTTCAGGAGGGACTGTCTGAACAGTGGGAGGAGTTCACCTGTGCCCTGTCCAGTTTTCAATGAGGACCATGGAAGGGCAAACTGTCTGCAGATACATAGGTCAATGGGTCCAGGGTCAGTTTCCCAAATGGTCCAGCAGGATTGATGGGTCCCATGGCACCTCTCCTTTGCTCTGGTGGTTCAGATCACCATTTCCATCCAGGAGCCCCAGTGATTCTGTGGGTTGAGAAAAGGAGGGTGGACCTCCTCCTGGAATCTGGAGCAGGTCATTCAGTTCTCTTCTCCAATCTAGGCCCTTCTCCTCTCTTGACATGACCTTCAGTGCTGTCTCAGATCTCCTTCCTCCACCGTGTTAGGAGTCAACAGAGTCCTGTGAATATAGAGAGCTTTTCTATGTGAGGGGTTTAGCCTTTTTTTTTTTTTCTTTTGGAAAACACCTTAATAGGCCAGGTTCCCAATTCCTGGAACTCCCTTTCCCTCCCTTGTCTGAGGAAGACATGGTCCCACAGCTTCACCAGTTTTTGATAGGGAAGCAATAGAGAAGGTGCCCCTACCAATTGCTAGATTCAATTTGGTGAGGGCCACCTGGGACTAATTTAATGGGTCCATACACCCTCCTGAGGCACCTTTTGGTCCCAAGGTTTGGTTTTAAGACCTGGAACGGAACACTAGACCTGAGACAGACCACAGCAGGAATCGAAGGGTACAGCACAGGTGAGCATGGCTAATTCCTACAAATTAAGCCCTCCCACTTTGTTGATGTAGGACATGCTCACATCCATGACATAGTTAAGATATAGGGAACTCAAAGGTTACTGACAACAGGAGGCTTAGGCACTGCACAGGTAAGTGAGAATATTCCTGAGGCTATGTCTCCCTACTTCATGGGTAAAGGTTGCACTTGCACCCACGGTCAGCACCTGCACAGGTTGCCAGGACTCAGGGATATAAAGTCAGAAGGAGAAAAAGGGATGTCTTTTTTTTCTCTCCATCAGGTACCTTGGGTATTTGTTAGGAAGAGGGAGAACAATGGGATGCCTTCTTCCGCTCTTTTCAGATGGGTAACCAATCATTTTCAGCCTGCACTCCTCTCCAGTGCATCCCAAATCACTGGAACCCATTTCACCCTCAGACATTGGAGAAAGAAATAAAATATATTTTTCTTTTTTCCTCCTTTGTCCTCTCTTCACGGATGTGTAATTGCATCTCCGTAGCACAGGACATTCCCCTCAGATATATCCTCCAAACTGGGATGAGTTTTATTTTCCCAAACCATAACTGCTTGGCAATTACTTGAGGAGGGACAAGTTCTCTTTGTCTTTTTCCCCTTCACAGGACTCTAGGGTCAACAGGGCTCCATGGCTCAGGGGAAGAGAACCCAGAAGCCTATCATGCTGGCAAAATGGTAAAAGTTCTTACCAGTCTGAATTTTGACTTATTTCTCTCTGTGCAACTGGTTACATGAATGGTAAAAGGCACTACATTCTCTGTCCCTCCATGAAAGCCAGAAATATTTGCCATTTGGCATGGCTAAGGTCAGGTAATAAGAGATTTAAAAGAACTTCTTAAAAAAAGAGTGCTATGGTTAAAAGTCAGGTTAAATAAAGAAGGATATCCAAGTTTAGGTATATTTAAAAGGCCTTTATGTCTTCTCTCTTCGGGAATCTTGTTTTTCTGGAAAAAGGTTTTTCTTCTTAGTCAGCTGAATTATCTGTTTCCATTTTTTGCCTTGCCACTCTTAATGTACACATGAGGGACTCCAGGATGACTTCTAGTGGCCTGGGATTCCTTGGAAAAAGGGCTATACCCCCGGCCCAGTAATCCAATTAAGAGTTTGGCATATGAAAAATATTACAGCTGCTAGATCTCCTTCTGTCTATCTGTGTAGATAGATATGTGTTATGTTTGTGATGCTTATATGAAAGATCTCTCTAATTCATTGACTTAAGGAAAATTAAGGGCTTAGATAAAATATTTTTAAAGAAAAATAGAAGCTGTAATGCCATTCAGTTCACATGAGTTTAATCTTTGAGAAATAGAAACAGTTATAAAGATTATTGGTAAAATAAAAATGTCTTCAAAATGTAGACATGTGGTCCAAACTGGTAAATCTAAAATTCTGATGTCTGAGTATGTGTTATCAATTATAATTAGGGTTATTTTGTTAGGTTATAGTAGACTATAGAGGTGACCACATTTATTTGTCAATCATATTTGACTGTTACTACCCTAGTACATTTTGATATTAACAGACAATTGTATTGTTTTTATCCTCTTCAAAAAATGGATTATAGTTCTTCAGTGTAGGTTTCTGATAACTTTGGAGATTGTGAACAGGAATTTCCTGGGTGGACTAAACTAATGGAAGACAGAAGTAATCTTTTTTTAAATTTTTTGCTTGGAAAATTGCTAACAGTTTGTTTATTTTTCAGCATCAAGGAACCTTTTATTTTGAGCTATTTGCAGCTTTTGAAAGAGAGTAAAGTATATTCCTGAGAACCAACCAGTAATATCTGACTGCAGCTCAGAAGAGACAAGAGGGATGGGCCATGAAAATCCAAGTGGTCATGCAATAAAAGCCTCAGATAATGGCTTCCTTTTAACCAGGGATTCTTAGATAGGCCTCTGAGAGAGATCCCACTGCCATTTTTCCAAAAACAATGCCTCTGTCAGCATAAAGCATTCAAGAGTGGCTACTGTTCCTATACCAATGGCAGTTACGTGTACCTCTTCTGAGGGGGGATTTATGGCAACAGTGGGCCATCTGAAGTGGCCATTGCCACTGCACCAGCTGCAGTGGGAAGGCATGAGTGGTGGTGGCAGGACCAACTTCAAAAGCAGCAGTGGCAATGAGGAGACCACTGTGCCCCATATCCCCTGCATCCCATGTTCCTGATGCAGCTGACTGTGCTGTCCCCACCCTTGCACAGGTGGATGAGAACCATTCCCAGACCTGTAGTTTTTGTCACTCTGAACCCTGGGCCCACACCACTGCTCTCGCCTGCCACTGCTGTGGGGATAGTGTTTAGAAGAGGCAGACAGTCCCCAGACCCCTATGTCATGGGGACCATTGTGATGGGGCCGGGCCAATTCACCTACCAGCAGGGAAGCTGCGTGGTTAGGCAGAGAGGGGCTCCAAGGTGGAGCTGGGCTGGGGTATTGCCATGCTTGCAAACAGAGCATGGGGGCCAGGCCTGGGGTGCAAAACTGGGGCTATGCTTGGGACTCCAGGGCTAAAAGTGAGAGTGGTGCCCACTTTGGAGACCTGGCCAGTGGCTCAGTCACTGTGCCCACTTCATCAAGAGGGCTGGGTTCCTGCATCTCAGAAGGAGGTTCTGTGCAGGGCCTCCTTGGGCCATGCCCCTGGGGTTTGCCACAGATTGGGTTGATTCCTGGGCCTGATGCTCCCAACAGTCAGGCCCGGGGCCCATGATCTGCTCCTGTAGTGCCCCTTAGGCAGGGCAGTGAACCAGGTGAGAGGGAGCCCTGGGCCACTCCTTAACCCTGGGACCGTGAAGGCAGCTCATGGTAATGTTGCTTCTGCCCTGGAGGCTGGCTTGTGCCCAGCAAGGACCTGGAGTCCCTGTCTCAGGGTAGAAGGGGGTGTGGCCAGAGATGCACACTTGACAGTGCCAGTGGGAGCCAGGAGCAAGCCCAGTCTCTGTGAGGTTGGGTCCTGGGTGTGGCTCCAACTGCCCAAGTAGGGGCTGTAGACCTGGGCCTCTTTGTGCTTTGGGGAGCGAGAAACAGGCAGAAGTCCTATTATTCCTGGGTGCAGGTTCAGCCACCCAAGTTGGGGCTGTGCACCAGGGCCTTTCTGCACTCTCAGGGGCCCAGAAAGTCCCCTGCCATGCTTGCAGGCTCAGAAGTTCCTGCTCCAGCTACCTGGCTTCTCCCCACTGTCAGTACCCACTCCTATCTCAGAGCAATGTGGTACTGAGCCTGAATGCTGTCACAGCCCTCCCAGGGGTTCACACATTTGGGACAGTGCTGACACACCAGCCTTCTGTTGCCTCGGCCCCGTCTGGATGTTGGGCACCAACAAGAATGGGAAATAGGCCAAGAAGGGGGCTGAGAATGACTCAGCACTGGCCTGCAGATGCCCCTTGGTATGAGCAGCCTGGTCACCATGGATGGTAGCAGGAGGCAGATGGGATCCTGGGTGGAAGGGAACTTGTCCCCACTGAGGCCCCACGTTCAGGCCAGGGAAAGCCTGAAGGCTGGGAGCCTGGCTGCCAGTCCCATGAACCAGAATGGGGACTTGTGGTGCCTTTTCTGGGCCTGCCCATGGCTGCTCATGGATCAGTTGGCATGTACTTTCTCCCCTCTGTGGCTCATAAAAGCCCTGGGCCCAGCCAGATTAGAGCAGAGGTTGGAGAGAAGATAGGATTACCAGTTGCAGAGAAGCTACCCTCTTTGCTGAGAGATATAGAGACAATGGGACAAACTGCCTGCAGAGAGGAGCCACCCACTCCAGGGCCTACTCTCTGCAAAGAGCTGCAGATGATGGAACAACTAGCTGTAGAGAGGAGCTACCCTTTTTCCTGATAGCTGAACACTTTTCAGGATGATCAGCAGGAGTTCCCTCTCTGCTGAGAACAGAACACTTGTTGGAATGACCTGCCTGCAAGGGTGAGCTATTCTCTCTGCTAGGAGCTGAAAACTTGTTGGGATACACTGGCTACAGAGAGGAGCTGCCCACTTTGGGTCTTCTCTGAGCTGTTCTGTTGTTCAATAAACCTCCTCTTTGTCTTGCTTACCCTCCACTTTTCCACATACCTCATTGTATTAGTTTGTTTTCACACTGCTGATAAAGACATATCTGAGACTAGGTAATTGGTAAAGAAAAGGAGGTATAATGGACTTACAGTGTCATGTGGCCTGGGAGGCCTCACAATCATGGTGAAAGGTAAAAGTCACATCTTACATGGTGACAGGCAAGAGATAATGAGAGCCAAATGAAAAGGGTTTCCCCTTATAAAACCATCAGATCTTGTGAGACTTTTTCACTATCATGAGAACAGTATGGAGAAAACCATCCCAGTGATTTAATTATCTCCCACCAGGCCCCTTCCACAACATGTGAAAATTATGGGAGCTATAATTCAAGGTGAGATTTGGGTGGCAACATAGCCAAACCATATCACTCATTCTTCCTGGTCACAGGACAAGAACTCACGACCCACCAAATGGTTAGGCTAAAAGAGCTGTAACACAAACAAGGCTAAAAAATGTCCCTTGCTTGCCACATTGCATGTGAAGAGAAGGAGAGAAGACCTGTGGCCCTATGAGAAACCCAGACCTGTGACTTTCTCTTTGGGGCCCTGCAGTTACTGTTGTCTCCAGGTTTTTAGGGCCTACTGCCTTCCCTGTTGCCAGCCAGAGATTCTGCTTGTCATGCACCTGATCCAACTGCAGCCTCGCAGAGAGCTGGCACCCATACCAGCACCTGGGGCTGTCCACCCCATCGCAGCAGTCAGTGTGTCTGACTGTGCACTGCCTGGACACCACACTCACTCACACAACCCCTCACCACTTCATGCCCGACTCACAGTCTCCCTTGGAGGTGTCAGATTCAGGTCGGTAGTGTGAGATGAGCGCAGTCTACCAGGCCAAGTGGGTGGAACAAGCCCAGTGGGCTCGAGCAAGGCTCAGGCAAAGGCGCTACTGGCCAGAGGTTTCTTGCCAGAAAAGTGACATCCCAAAGACCTTGTATCACCATTCTCATGATAGTGAGTGAGTTTTTATGAGATCTGATGATTTTATAAGGGGTTTTTCCCCCTCTTTGCTCTGTACTTCTCATTCTTGCATCATGTGAAGAAGGACATGTTTGCTTTCCCTTCCACAATGATTGTAAGTTTCCTGAGGCCTCTCCAGCCCTGCAGAACTTTGAGTCAATTAAACCTCTTTATAAATTACCCAATCTCATGTATGTCTTTGTTAGCACCATGAAAATGAACTAATACGGTAAAATGGTACTGGGTAGTGGGGTGTAGCTGTAAAGATACCCAAAAATGTGGAAGTGACTTTGAAACTGGGTAACAGGCACAGGTTGGAACAGTTTGGAAGGCTCAGAAGAAGATGGGAAAATGTGGGAAGTTTCGAACCTCCTAGAGACTTGGAGAGCTCAGAAGATAGGAAGATGTGGAAAAGTTTGGAGTTTGCTAAAGACTTGTTAAACAGCTTTGACCAAAATGTTGAGAGTGATGCAGAAAATAAAGTCCAGGCTGAGGTGGTCTTAGATGGAGATTAGGAACTTGTTGAGAACTGGAGTAAAGGTCACTCTTTCTATGCAAAGAGACTGGTGGCATTTTGCCCCTGCCTAGAGATCCGTAGAAATTTGAACTTGGGAGAGATGATTGAGACTATCTGACAGAAGAAATTTCTAAGCAGCAAAGCTTTCAAGAGGAAGCAGAGCATAAAAGTTTGAAAAATATGCAGCCTGACAATGCAACAGAAAAGAAAAACCCATTTTCTGTGGAGCAAATCAAGCCTGCTGCAGAAATTTGCATAAGTAACAAGGAGCCAAATGTTAACATCAAGACAATGGGGAAAATGTCTCTGGGGGCACGTCAGAGGCTTTAACAGCAGCCCATCCCACAACAGGTCCAGAGACCTAGGAGAAAAAAATGGTTTTCTGGGCTGGGTCCAGGGCTTATCTGCTGTGTGCAGGCTTGGGACTTGGGGCCTTGTGTCCCAGCTGCTAAAGCTGTGGCTAAAAGAAGCCAACACAGAGTTTAGGTCATTGCTTCAGAGGATTCAAGACCCAAGCACTGACAACTTCCATGTACTGTTGAGCTTGCAAGTGCACAGAAGTCCACAATTGAGGTTTGGGAAACTCCACCTAGATTTCAGATAATGTAGAAAAAGGCCTGAATTTCCATGCAGAAGTTTGCTGCAGGGATGATGCCTTCATGGAGAACCTCTGCTAGGGAAGTGCAGAATGTGGGGTCAGAGGCTCTACATGGAGTCCCCACTTGAGCACTACCCAGTGGAGCTGTGAGAACAGGGACACCATCCTCCAGAACCCAGAATGGTAGATCCACTGACAGCTTGTACCATACACCTAGAAAAGCCACAAACACTCAATGCCAACCTGTGAAAGCAGCCAGGAGGGGTGTTTTTCCTGCAAAGCCACGGGGATGGAGCTGCCCAAAGCTGTGGGAGCCTACCTCTTGCATCAGTGTGACCTGGATATGAGACATGGGGTCAAAGGAGATCATTTTGGAATTTCAAGGTTTAACGACTGCCTTGTGAGGTTTCAGACTTGCATGGGGCCTGTGGTCCCTTTGTTTTGGTGAATTTCTCCCATTTAAAGCCAGTGTATTTACCCAATGCCTGTACCCCCATTGTATCCAGGAAGTAACTAACTTGCTTTTGATTTTGCAGGTTCATAGGCAGAAGAAACTTGCCTTGTTTCAGATGAGACCTTGGACTTGAAATTTTGGGTTGATGCTGGAATGAGTTAAGACTTTGGGGGACTGTTGGAAAGGCATCGTAGTGTTTACAAATGTGAGGAAATGAGATGTGGGAGTGGCCAGGGTGGAATGATATGGTTTGGTTGTGTCTCCACCCAAATCTCATCTTGTAGTTTCCATAATCCCCACATGTCATGAAAAAGACCTGGTGGAAGGTACTTGAATAATGGGGGTGGCATTCTCCATGCTATTCTTGTGATAGTGGGTATATTCTCACAAGATCTGATGGTTTCATAAGGAACTTCCCACCACTTCACTCTGCACTTCTCTTTCCTGTTACCGTGTAAAGAAGGACGTGTTTGCTTCCCCTTCTGCCATGATTATAACTTTCCTGAGTCCTCCCCAGCCATGCTGAACTGAGTCAATTAAACCTCTTTCTTTTATAAATTACCCAGTCTTCATATGTATTTATTAGTAGTGTAAGAATTAACTAATACAATTTTCTTTCATTCTCTGGGCTAAGAATATGAGTTTACATTTTTAGAAGACAAACAGATGTCCAAGAAACCGTGTGTAAGAGTTCAATTTTTTCTGCATACTCATCCACATGTTACATTTTTTTTTAATACTAAGTAACCTTACTGTTGTAAAATGATATCTCATTGTTGTTTTAACTAGCATTTTTCTGATGCTTAGTGATTTTGAATAATTTTTAATAACCATGTATGTTTTTTGTGTATTTTATCACACTCCAGAGGTTGTCTGTTCACTCTGTTGATTATTTTTAACTGTCCAGAAGATTTTTTTTTTTTTAGCCCAATTTGTCTATTTTTGTTTTTGTTGCCTCTGTTTTAGAGATCTTAGTCATGAATTGTTTGCCTAAACCAATGGCTTCAAGACTATTTCCTAGGTTTTCTTCTGGTATTTTTATAATTTCAGATCATACATTCGAGTCTTTAATTCATTTTTGGATGATTTTTGTATATGGTGGGAGATAGTGATCCAATTTCATTCTTTTGCATATGGTAATCCAATTTTCAAAGCATTATTTATTAAAAACAGTGTTCTTTCCCCAGTGTATGTTCTTGTTGATTTTGACAAAGATTAGTTAATTCATTGGCTGTAGATACGTGTCTTTTTTTTTCTGGAGTCTTTATTCTGGTCCATATATATAATATATATATATAGTATATACACACGCACATATATATATTATATATACACTATACTATATATATACTATATAACCAAGAAAGAATGGTACTGGTATAATACTAGTATAACATGTATATAATATATACATATTATATATGTAATGCATATGATATATACTTTTTTTGGTTACTGCATATATATTCTCTCTACATATATATAATATATATACACTATATACATATATATTTTTGTTGTTGTTGTTGTTGTTGTTCCACTTTTCTCCAAGAAGTGTAACAAAACAAAGATGCCCACTTTTACAATTCATATTTGGCATATTACTGGAAGTCCTTGTCATAGCAACTAGGTGACAGAAATAAAATAAAAGGATCCAAAATGGAAAAGAGGAAACCAAATAGTCTGTTCACTGATAATATAATCATACCTAGAGAACCCTAAATACTCTATTATTAGTATTTTGATAAAAATTGCAGTGAATCTGTAGATAGATTTGAGTAACATGGGCATGTTAACAATATCTATACTTCCAATACATGAACAGAAAATATCTATTTTTATATATTTCCCAATATGTGTCATCAATGTTTTACAGTTTTCATTGTAGAGATCTTTTACTTCAGTTAAGTTTATTCCTAGGTAACTCATTTAATTTGTAGCTATTGTAAATGGGATTACGTTTTTGATTTATTTTTCAGATTGTTTGTTATTGGCATATAGAAATAATAGTAATTTTTGTATGTTGATTGTGTACTCTGGAATTCTACTGCATTTGATTGCTAGTTCTAAAAGTTTTTTGGTGGAGACGTTAGGTTCACCTTGATATAAGATTATATCATCTCAAAACAAGAATAATTTGATGACTTCTAGTCCAGTATGTATGTACTTCTTTCTCTTATCTAACTGCATTCTCTAGAACTTCTTATTATAGATATAATAACAGTGGCAAAAGTGAGCAATCTTGTCTTGTTCCAGATCTTAAGAGAAGGACTTTCAGGGTTTTTTTTTTTTTTTTAATCTTTGGTAAGATACAAACTGTGAGTCTGTCATATTGCTTTCATTGTATTGATGTCTGTTTATTTTATGCCTAATATTTTGAGAGTTTTTATTATAAAGAAGTGTTGAATTTTATAAAATATCTTTTCAGCATGAATTTAAATGATCACATGATTTTCTCCATAGTTCTACTGATACAATGTATCATATTTATTGATTTGCACATATTGAAGCATTCTTGCATCCCTGAAATGAATCCCACTTGTTTATCCCAAATGACATTATTTTGTTGTAGATTCAGGGTATATGTGTGCAAGTTTGTTACAAGAGCATATTGCAAGATGCTGAGGTTTGCACTTCTAAGGATCCCTTTGCCCGAGTAGAAAACATCATCCCTAATTTGTAATTTTTCTCTTTTTTTAACTTTTATTTTAGTTTCAGGCATACAAGTGCAGGTTTGTGATATAGATAAATTTTTATTCCTGTGGATTTAGTATACATATTAGTTACAAGGTAATAAGTATCATATGCAATAGGTAGTTTTTCAATCCTCTCTCTCCTCCTGACCTCCACCTTCAAGTACACCTACGTGTCTGTTGTTCACTTCCTTGTGTCCATGTGTACTCAGTGTTTAGCTCCCACTTATACGTGAGAACATGCAGTATTTGGTTTTCTATTTCTGCATTAGTTTACTTAGGATAGTGACCTCCAGCTTCATCCATGTTTTGCCACACAGGACATAATCTCATTCTTTTTATGGCTGCATAGTATTCCATGGTGGATATGTACCACATTTTCTTTATCCAGTCTACCATTGATGCACATTTAAGTAGATTCCATGTATTTGCTATTGAGAATAGTACTGAGATGAACATAAGAGTGCATGAATCTTTATGGTAGAACAATTTGTATTCCTTTGAATATATATCCAGTAATGGAATTTCTCAGTAGAATATTAATTCTGCTTTGAGTTCTTTGAGAAATCATTGCACTGCTTTCCACAATAGCTAAACTAATTTACATCTCCATCAGCATTCTCTTTTCTCTACAACCTTACCTGCATCTGTTAATTTTTGACTTTTTAATAATAGTCTTTCTGACTCATATGAGATGGCATTGCAGATTTGTTTTGTATTTCTTTAGTTATTAGTCATATTGAACATTTTTTCATATGCTTGTTGACTTGTTGTGCATGTCTTCTTTTGAAAAATGTCTGTTCATGTCCTCTGCCCACTTTTATTGGGTTGTTTTCTTATTGATTATTAGTTTGTTCCTCATAGATTCTGGATATTAAACCTTTGTTGGATGGATAGTTTCCAAATATTTTCTCTCATTCTGTAGGCTCTTTCTTTACATTGCTAATAGTTGATATTGCTACACAGAAGCTCTTTAGTTTAATTAGGTCCCACTAATCAATGTTTGTTTTTGTTGCAATTGCTTTTGGCATCTTTGCCATGCAATTTTTGCCTAGGCCTATGACCAGAGGGCTGTTTTTTAGGTTTTCTCCTAGGATTTTTATAGCTGGAGGTCTCATATTTAAGGCTTTAATCCATCTTGAGTTAATTTTTGTATATAGTGAGAGATCAAGGTCCAATTTTATTCTTCTCCATATAGATAGTTTTTCTAGCAATATTTATTTAATAAGATATTATTTTCCTATTGTTTATTTTTGTAAACTTTGTAGAACATTAGTTGGTTGTAGCTGTGCAGCTTTATTTCAAGGGTCTCTTCTGTTCGATTGGTCTATGTGTATGTTTTTGTTTTGTTTATATCATATAATGATGTAGTTTATTATTTGTGTCTTGAAATATATTTTACCTCTTACAAATGTAGCCAGTCTTACTCCTTTTTGGTTTCCTTTTGCATCGAATATCTTTTTCATCCCTTTTTCATTCTATGTATGTCTTTATAGGTGAAATGAGTTTATTATAGGCAGCATATAATAGGGTCATGTGTCTTTTTAATCCACTAAACCACTCAATATCTTTTGATTGGAAAATGTAGTCTATTTTAATTCAATGCTATTACTCATACAAAAAGACTATTCCTATTTCGTTATTCATAACCAGATTGTTTTGTAGTAATCTCTTCCTTTCTTCACATCTGTATTCCATTGTGTAAAAGTGATATTCTCTGGTAGTATGTTGTAATTGTTTTGCTTTTTTTGTGTGTATCTTTTTTAGGTGTTTTGATTTGAGGTTACCGTGAGCCTTTAAAATAACATCTTATAATAAATTATTTTAAACTAACTACAACTGAACTCTGATAAAAACATCAACAACGAACAAGCAAACAATTGAAAAGAAAATTTTAAAAAGCCCTCTACCCTTAAATTCACTCCCTCGTATTTTAACTTTTATTGTGTCTTATTTCTATTTTACTTTCTAGCATTTAAAATGTTTTCGTAGCTATTATTTTTGATACGTTTGTCTTTTAGTCTTTCTAGTCAAAATATTAGTGGGTTACACACCATTACAGCGTTATTCGGTATTTGTCTCTTTACTTAGTTTTACCAGTAAGCTTTATACCTTCAAATGATTTCATATTGCTTGCCGATGACCTTTTCTTTCAGATTGAAGATCTCCCTTCAGCATTTCTTCTAGGACAGGCCTGGTGTTGACAAAATCCTTAAGATTTTATTTTTCTGGGAAAGATTTTATTTCTCATATTTATAGAATGCAGGATATTTTCACTGTATATAATATTCTAGGATAAAATTAAAATAATTGAACTCATGGAGATAGAAAGTAGAATTATGGTTTTCAGAGACCTGGAATATTATGGGGGGAATTGTATGTTATTAATGGGTGCAAAAATATAGTTATATAGAATGATTAAGATCTAGTAGTTGCAAGAACAACAGGGTAACTATAGTCAACAATAATTAATTGTAAATGTAAACATAACTAAAAAGTAAAGTTAGAATATTTCTAACATAAATAATAAATGCTTGAGGTGATGGATATCCCAATTATCCTGATTTGATTATTACACACTGTATGTCTGTATCAAAACGTCACCTGTGTCCCATAAATATACACCTATTATGTATACATAATAGTTAAACATTAAAAATTCTAAAAAATTTCCTACAACAAATTTAATTTATAAAATCAAAGCATATAAAGTGTCCATTATTGATAAGTGTTATCAAGTATAAATGAAAGAGGATGAAGGAAAAAGACTGAAGAGAATGGCAGAGATTTTTATAGAATGATCAAGATAGAATTCTCTGAGTAAGTTATATTTTTTGAACCAGCCAAATGAAGCAAAAAAGGAGAACACTTTCTATATAGGAAATAACAAATCCAAAAAGATTGAAGTGAGAATAAACTTCTCAGTTTCATGGAACATCAAGAGGTGCAGAAAGTCTGTATCTTGGAGAATAAAATGAGAATCATAATAGAGGAAATCAAATCAGAGAAATACAAGAAATGTAGGTTAGGCCAGACGCAGTGGCTGACACCTGTAATCCCAGCACTTTGGGAGGCAGAGGCCAGTGGATCACTTGAGGCCAGGAGTTCGAGACTAACTTGGCTAACATGGTGAAACCCCATCTCTACTAAAAATACAAAAATTAACCAGGTGTCGTGACACATGCCTGTAATCCTAGCTAATTGGGAGGCTGAGACACGAGAATCACTTAAACCAGGGAGGCAGAGGTTGCAGTGAGCTGAGATTGTGCCACTGCACTCCAGTCTGGAGATTTGATTTTTGTTTCAAAAAAAAAAAAAAAAGAAAGAAAATAAAAGAAAAAGAAAGAAATTTAGATTGTGCAGAGCCTGCAATCATTATAAAAAATAGTTCACACACTTCTCGTTTGCTTGTTAGTCTATCTAAGTTGGTGGTCCATATGCCTGCCTCTTTAACATAACGAGCAAGGGCCATGTCTAATTCATTTTGATATCCCTAATACTTAGCACTGGCATTTTGTAGGTATACAATAAACTTATACTGAATTGTGCATATTATGAAAAATACCTTGAAAAAAATAACTTATCAGTGAGTCCCATTTTGACAGTGAAGTCAGTTTAAAGATTATTTTATTTCACTTAACCATCATAATATGCCTAGGAAGAAAAAGAATGATCGTGAAAAATGTGTTTTGAAGATTAGCGCTAAGTATTAGGTATATATTCTATGCAACTTCATCTCACATTTTTCTCCTATTGCTTTATTGTATTAGCATTCTTGGTGAGGCCTAGAATACTAAATCATGCAGCTATACGGGGAATGCACTTGCTTTCTAATTCATACTTTAAATGTTAGGTGAACTACTTTTCAGTGAAATTGTAAGGGGGCAAGTTGACCCTTATAGCACTCAGCCTTCCTCTTCAGTATCCATCCACCTTTCATGACATTTTTATTTCTGAAGGTGCTCCTCAATGGAATTGCTCTTTCAAAGCTCTTAACAAATCCTGACTATTATGTTACTAAATTGCAGCTAAAACACTTATCTACTGAGTGGTCATGATGGAACTAAAAATAATAAGAAACTCTAATGGTAGAATTTCAGGCACTTTATCATGCATAGGGAATCTATTTTGTCAGACAGAAGATTATTCCAAGCACTCCTTAAATATCATTACCTAAAGAAGCCGCCTATTCTTCAGGGAAGACATATGCAGCAGAGGAAACCAACTGCTTTTTTCAACTATAATACACCCTGTATCACTCAAGTTTCAGGTACAGGAAAAAGAAAAATATTGAGATATTTTCAGCTGAAAGATATTTAATACAAAAAACTAAGTGCTTAATATATTTTTGGAAGGACTTGATGCTTAGGTACTCACTGGAACTTCAGGAAATACACCTAGAGCAATGTCAGAAAACCTAATTACCAGATAACTTGTTACTTCTGTCATAATCAGACAGGTGAGGATCGAGGTAACCTGCACTGAAATTGTTCATAGATACCTTACTTTTGCTATACTCCAGAGAATGCAGAGAAATAAGATTAGGTGACTGCCACCACCAGCATTACCATTATAATCTGACAAAATAACACCTCCGCAACTGTGTTCTTCAGCAGTAATGAGAAGGCTTCTATCTCTCTTCAGCCTTCCAAATCACACATAAATAAGTCTAATTGACAGAAATAAATACTCATCCCAAACTGTAGCTGTAAAGAATTTGAGCAGTGCTGTCTATTATGTTTTTGAATAACACTTGGGAATATTTTTGGATTTACAGATAAGTCATAAAAATAGTATAGATGGTTTTTATATCACTCGAAACCAATTTTCCCTATTGCTAATATCTTAAATTTGTATGATACATTTGTAAAAACTAATAAATAAATATTGATACACTATTACTATCTAGAGTCAATACTTTGTTTGAACGTCCTTAGTTTTTATCTAATGTCCTTTTGTGTCCTGGAATACCATGTAGATACCATATGACATTTAGTTATCATGTCTTCTGAGACTCCTCTTGTCTGTGTTAGATTCTCAGACTCTCTTTTGTTACTTTTAGCTTGAGAGTTTAATAAATGTTGGTGAAGTATTTTGCAGATTGCCCTTCAATGTGAGGTTTTACTGTATTTTTCTCATGGTTAGGGTTTATAGGTTTTGAGAGGAAGATCACAGAAGTAAAGTGCCATTTTCATCACCTCATATCAACAGTATATGCTATCAACACCATTTATTTTTGTAGATATGGGCCTTGATCATATGCCTTAAATAAGGTTTGTCTGCATATGTCCTTATCTATTGTGTTCCATTGTCTGATGTGTCTGTTTTGTTGAAGTCTCATGCTGTTTTAATTACTATAGCTTTATAGTGTAGTTTGAAATCAGGAAGTGTGATGCCTGAAGTTTTGTTCTTTTTTTGTGTGTGCCTTAGCTATTTGAAATTTTTGGTAGCTTCATATGAATTGTATAATTTGTATAGATTTCTATTTAAAATTCCACGGGCATTGGATAGATATTGCATTGAGTCTGTGAATCATTTTGGATAGTATGGACATTTCAGCAATCTGTTTTCAGTTCATAACAATTCAATTCATAAACACAGGATATCTTTCAGTTTATTTGTGTCATCTTCAATTTCTTTCATTAAGGTTTTATCGTTTTCATTTTAAAGGTCTTTAACCTCCTTGGATAAATTTGTTCCTAAGAATCATTTTTGAAGCTATTATAAATGTATTTTTTCCATTCACTTCTTTCTCAGATACTTAGTTGTTAATGTATGAAAACATTATAAATGTGTGCATGTTTGTTTTGTATTTGACAACTGTAATGTACTCATTTATCAGTTCTAAGAGGTTTTTTTTTGGTAGAATCTTTAGGGTTTTCTATCTATAAGATTATGTTTTCAGCAAATAGTGGCAACTTCACTTCTTTCTTTCCAGTTTGCAGTCTTTATATTTCTTTAGTTTACCTAACTGCTCTGGCAAAGTCTTCCAATATTGTGATGAATAGAAGTGACAGGATTAGAAATCTTTGTCTTGCTCCAGGTCTCAAAGGAAAGCCTTTCAGTTTTTCACCATTGAGTATGATAGCTGTGGGCTTCTCATACATTGTATTTATTGTGTTGAGATAAATTTCTTCTATACCTAGTTTGGAAAGAGATGTTATTACGTAATGCTGTTTAATGTTGTCAAATGATTTTTACATATAATGAAAAGTTATGTTTTGGTCTTTCATTCTGTTAATATGATATATTTATTTATTTGTATATGTTGAAGCATCTCTGCATTCCAGAGACAAATCCCACTTGATTATGATGAAGGATTTTTTAAAAGTGTTGCTGCATTTGGCTATATGTAATTTTCTTTTCCTATAATGTCCATGTTTGGCTTTGGTATCAGGGTAATGCTAGCCTGATAAAAACAATATGAAAACATTCCATCCTCTTTGATTTTTTGGAACAGTTTGAGAAGGACTGGTATTAATTCTTTATTAGATGTTTGCTGAAATTCAGCAATGAAGCCATCAGGTCCTAGGTTGCTCTTTCATGGGAGACTTTTAGCTACTGCTTCAATCTCCTTACTCACTAATTATCTGTTTAGCTTTTCTATTTCTTCATGATACAGTCTTGCTAAGTTTCAAGTGTCTGGGAATTTACCTATTTCTTCTAGGTTATCCAATTTGTTGATATACAGTTGCTCATAGTAGTCCCTTAAAATTCTTTGTATTTCTGTGATATCAGTTGTAATGTCTCCCTTTGCATTTGTGATTTTATTTACTTGAAACTTTTCTTTTTTATTTCTTAGATTAGCTAAAGTTTTGTCAATTTTTTATCTTTTCAGAAAAACTCTTCATTTTATTTCTTGTATAGTTTTTCTAGCCTCTATTTCATTTATTTCTGCTATGACCATTATTGTTTTCTTCCTCCTGCTAACTTTGAAATTTGTTTGTTCTGTTTTTCATTTCTTGAGGCGTAACATTAGGTTTATAAAGATATTTCTTCTTTTTCATGTAGTGTTTATTGCTATATAATTTTATTTATTTATTTTTGAGACACGGTCTCAATTTGTCACCCAGGCTGAAGTGAGTGGCACGATCATGACTCATGGAAGCCTCAACCTCCCAGGATCAAGTGATTCTCCTACCTCAGGCCCCCAAGTAGCTCAGACTACAGACTTAAGCCACCATATCAAGTTAATTTATTATTATTATTATTACTATTACTGTTACTATTACTATTACTATTATTATTATTGTAGAGACAGGGTCTCACTATTTTGCCCTGGCTGGTCTTGGAATCCTGGGCTCAAGAAATCATCCCACCTCACCCTCCCAAAGGGCTAGGATTACAAATTTGACCTACTACACCTGGACAACTTTCTACTTAAAACAGCTTTTGCTGTATCATATAAGGTTTAATATGTTGTGTTTTCATTTTTATCCATCTAAAGATATTTTTTAAATTCCTCTTTTAATTTTTTCATTTACCCATTGGTTGTTCAAAAGCATTTTGCCTAACTTCCAAGTATTTTTAAATCAAAACTTCAGATATTGATTTTTAGTTTTATACCATTGCAATCAGATAATATAATTGACATAATTTTAGTTTTCTTAAATTTCCAGAAGTTTGCTTTATGTTTTGCCATGTTATCTATCTTGGAGAATGTTCTATGTGTGCTTGAGAAAAATATGTTTTCTGTAGTTTTTGGATAGAATGTTCTGTATATGTATGTTAGGTCCATTTTTTATAAAGTGTTGTTCAATTCAAATGTTGTATTAACTTTTTGTCTGAATTGTCTGTTTATTGTTGCAAGTAAGATATTGAAGTCCCCTACTATTATTGTATTGCAATCTATTTCTCCCTTTATTTTCTTTAACATTTGTTTTACATATTTAGTTCATCCAATAATGAGTGCATATATAATAATTATTATTATATTTTAATATGGTTTGTATCTGTGTTCCAAACAATCTCATGTCGAATAGCAATCCCTAATGTTGGAGGAAAGGCCTGGTGAGAGGTGATATTGATCGTGGGAGCAGCTTTCTCACGAATGGTTTAGCACCATCCCCTTGGTACTCTCCTCACAATCATGAGTGAGTACTTGTGAGATCTGGTCATTTAAAAGTGTGTAGCACATTCTCTTTCTCTCTTGCTCCTGCTCCCAACATATGAGACATCTTACTTCTCCTTTGTCTTCTGTCATTATTAGATGCTCCCTGGGACCTCCTCAGAAACAGAAGCTGTTATGCTTCCTGTACAGCCTGCAGAACAGTTTGCCAATTGCACCTTTTTTCTCTATAAATTACCCAGTCTCAGGTATTTCTTTACAGCAGTGTGAGAATGGACTAATTCCGAAAATTGGTACCAATGAGTTGGGCATTGCTATAAAGATACCTGAAAATGTGGAAGTGACTTTGGAACTGGGTGATAGGTACAAGTTTGGCGGGCTCAGAAGAAGATACAAAGATGAGGGCAAGTTAGAACTTTCTAGAGACTGGGTGAATGACTGTGACTAAAATGCTCATAGTGATAGGGACAGTGAAATTCAGGTTGATGAAGTCTCAGATAAAAATGAGAAACATATTGGGAACTGAACCAACAGTCACTTTTTTATGTCTTAGCAAAGAACTTGGCTGCACTGCACCCATGCCCTAGAGATCTGTGGAACTTTGAACTTCAGAATGTTGATTTAGGGTATCTGGCAGAAGAAATTTCTAAGCAGCAAAGCATTTAAGATGTGGCCTATCTGCTTCTAACAATCTTTTCTCGTATGTATGAAAAAAGAAATGACCTAAAGTTGGAATTTATATTTGAAAGGGAAGCAGAACATAAAAAATTGGAAAATTGTCACCCTAACTATGTGGTAGAAAGGAAAAGCCCATTTGCAGGGGATAAATCCAGTCAAGCCTCAGAAATTTGCATAAGTAAAATGAGCCAATAGTTAATAGCCAAGACAATGGGAAAAAGGCCTCAAAGGCATTTTAGAGAACTGTGTAGCAGTCTCTCGCTTCACAAGCCTGGAGTCCTAAAAGTACTGAATGGTTTTGTCAGCTAGGCTCAAGGCCTGCTGCCCTGCATGGCCTCTGAAGATTACTCCTTATATCCCAGCTGCTCCAGCTGAAGCTGTGACTCAAAGGGGCCCAGGTAGACTTTGGGCCACTGCTTCAGAGACTGTAAGTCATAAGCCTTGGCACTTACTGTGATTTTAAGCCTGTAAGTGCACAGAGTGGAAGAGTTGAGGCTTTGGAGCCTCTGCATAGATTTCAGAAGATGTATGGAAAAGCCAAGATGTTCAGTCTCTGCTGAAGGGGTGGAGCCCTCATGGAGAAGCTCTACTAGGTTCTACACCTAGTAGAGTAATATGGAGAAAAAAATATTGGGTTGGAGCCCCCACAGAGAGTCGCCGTGGGGACAAAGCCTAGCAGACCTGTGAGAAGAAGGCCACCATCCTCCAGACCTCAGAATGGTAGATTCACAAGCAGCTTGCACCCTACACTCCTAAAAGCTGCAGAGAGTCAATGCCATCCCATGAGAATAGCTACAGGGGGTAAATCCTGCAAAGCCACAAGAGCGGAGTTGTCCAAGGTCTTGGGAGCCTACCCTTCACACTACTGTGCCCTGGATGTGGGACATAAAGTCAAAACTTTAAGATTTAATGACTGCACTGCTGGGTTTCAAACTTGCATGGGGTCTGCAGTCCTTTTCTTCTGGCCAATTTCTTCCTTTTTGAATAAGAGTATTTACCCAAATGCCTCTATCCCCATTGTATCTTGGGTGCAACTATCCTGTTTTTTATTCTACCGGCTCATAGGCAGAAAAGACTAGCTTTGTCTCAGATGAGACTGAGGACTTTGGCATTTTGAGTTAATGCTGTAATGAGTTAAGAGTTTGGGGAACTGGGTCAGGTGTGGTGGCTCACGCCTGTAATCCCAGCCCTTTGGGACACCGAGGATGCTGGATAACCTGAGGTTGGGAGTTTGAGACTAGCCTGATCAACATGGAGAAACCCAGTCTCTACTAAAAATATACAAAATTAGCCAGGCATGGTGGTGCATGCCTGTAATCCCAGCTACTCGGGAGGCTGAGGCAGGAGAATCACTTGAACCTGGGAGGCATAGGTTGTGGTGAGCCAAGATCGCGCCACTGCACTCCAGCCTGGGCAACAAGAGCGAAATTTCATCTCAAAAAAAAA
>NW_012106253.1:2631205-2639665 GCF_000951045.1 Mandrillus leucophaeus | reverse complement strand
AAAAGAAGAAAAGAAAAAGAAAAAGAGAAACAAAGAGTTTGGGGGAACTGTTTGGAAAGCATGATTGTATTTTGCAATGTAAGAAGTACATGAGATTTGGGAGGCTAGGAGTAGAATAATATGACTTGGATCTGTGTCCCTGCCAAATCTGTCAAATTATAATCTCTGATTTTGGAGGTGAGCCCTGGTGGGTAATGATTGGATTATGGGGTCAGCTTTCTCATGAATGGTTTAGCACCATCACCATGGTACTGCTCTTATAATCAAGAGTGACTTCTCATGAAATCTGACTGTTTAAAAGTGTGCAGAACTGTCTCCTCTTTTTGTCTTATACTCCTCCTTCCACCATGTGAGATGTCTTGCTCCCCCTTTGCCTTTTGCCATGATTGGAAGCTTCCCGAGGCCTCCCCAGAAGCAGAAGCCACTATGCTTCCTGTACAGTCTTTTGAATGAAGAGCCTATTAAACCTATTTTCTCTATACATCACCCAGTGTCAGGTATTTCTTCATAGAAATGTGAAAATCAACTAATACACAGCCTCTTGAAGAGTTTACTCCTTTATTATTATATAATGCTCTTCTTTGTGTTTTTTAAAATGATTTTTCACTTAAAGTTTATTTTTTTTATATAAGCATAGTTACCTCTTTTCTCTTGATTTCAATATAAGTGGAATATCTTTTTCCATTCTTCTATGTACAGTCTATGTACGTCCTTAAAATTCAGATAGACCCATGGTATGCAGTATAGAGTTGGATCCTATTTTTTAAATCTATTTAGCCCTTATGTCTTTTTATTAAATGATGCATAAAAACTTACCACTATCATTTTGTTAATTGTTTTCTAGTTGTTTTGCAGAAATTTTTTTGTTTCTCTTTTTATTCTTTCTTTATGGTTTGATGGTTTTCTCCACTGCTATGCTTTGAATCATGTCTGTATTTGTTTGGTACTTTCCTACTAAAGAGATTTGCTTTGTGGTCATTATGAAGTTTACATAGAGTATCTTATAATGACAATAGCTTATTTCATGCTGATAACAATTTAACTTTGATTAAAAACAACAAATTTTATTTACACACATTTTATGTTTTGATGTCAGAATCCGCATCAGTTTATGAGTATATCTGTTAACAATTATTTTGGCTTAACATATTATTAGTAGTTTTTTTTAATCCTCTTACTAGGAATATATTATTATTATAATCCTGGAGTATTATGAATAAGGCTCTGCTTTACTTATGCCACTGAGATTTGTGCTCTCATGATTTTTCTGTTATTATCAGGTTTTTTGTTTCAGTTTAAAGAATTTCCTTTAGTAATTCTTGTAAGGCAGGTATAGAGGTGATAAACTCCCTTAGTTTTTTTATTTTTGTCTGGGAATGTTTTGCTCTGAAAGACAGCTTTGCTCAATAAAGCATTCTTTGTTGTAATTTTTTTCTTTCTTTAATTATATTTAATATATAATCCCACTCTCTCCTGGCCTATACATTTCTTCTAAAAAATCCATTGGTAGTTATATTGAAAAATTTTTTATGATACATGTTTCTTATCTCTGGCTGCTCTCATAAGTTTTTTGTTTGTTTGTTTGTTTGTTTGTTTTTTGAGACAGGGTCTCACTCTGTCCCCCAGTCTGGAGTACAGTGTTGCAATCATGGGTCATTGCAACCTCAATTGCCCAGGATCAAGTGATCCTCCCACCTCAGCCTCCCAAGCAGCTGGGACTACAGGTGCATACCACTGTGCTTAGCCATTTTTAGATTTTTGTAGAGATGAAGTCTCACTTTGTTGTCTAGGTTGGTCTCAAACACTTGACCTCAAGAAATCCTCTCACTCTGGCCTCCGAAAGTGCTGGAATAACAGGCATGAGCCATCACACCCAGACTTGTCTTTGGTTTTTGATTTTAGTATTCTGTGTTTCAGTATTATGTGTTTTGGTGAATTCCTCTTTGGGTTGAATTTGATTGGAGATCCCTGTGCTTCCTGTACCTGGATATTAGCATTAGAATATGTCCCCAGATTAGGAAAGTTTTCTGTCATTTTTTTAAAAATATGCTTTCTGCTGTCTTTTTTTTTTTTTTAATCTTTCTTCTCCTGTTGCAACCCTTATTTTTGAAGGTTTTGTCTCTCAATGGTCTCCCATAATTCCCATTGGCTTTCTTTATTTTTTTTTTCTTCATTGCTTGTCTTTTTGCTCCTATTACAGGGTAATTTCAAATGTTCTGTCTTCCAACTCACTGAGTCTTCTGCTTGATCATGATTGATGTCAAATATTTCTATTGAAATTTTTTAGTTTAGTAATTGTAGTTTTGATCTCTAAAAATTGTATCTTTTTATTGTTCTTATTTCTCATACTTCTGGCTTTGTTCATGTATGTTTTTTCAAATTTAATAAAATTATCTGTCTATATATTCTTGTAGTTTACTAGACCTCTATATTTTTATTATTCTAATTTCCTTGTCATTCATGTTATAGATGTCAATTTCTTTGAGTTCCATTATTGGAACTTTATTAGTTTATTTTGGAGATGTCACGATTCCCTGATTCTTCACAATTCCTGTGTTCTTTCATTATTGCTTGAATATATAAGAAGTCATGTATATATTCTGGCCTTACAGGTATTCTTTTTGAAAGGATAAACATTTACTGTTTAAACAAGTCTGTGATTCTGGAAGGACCAGTTGGTGACAATCCCAGGTACACAGAACTTGCTGTGAGTGTTCTAGTTCGCTGGGCCTCTGTCATTGCTCTGATGTTTGGGAGAGCTGATAGCTGGGCTCTGCCGTCTGCTGAGACCACTGGCTGGGCTGGCCTATCATATGGAGCTGCTGAGTGGATACTTCAATGGTTTATGGTAATACCATTCACAGGAGACATTCCCTGGCTGGGCCATTTGGCTATTTGAGGTTTGTAGTTGGGCAGTACTTCAGGCTGGGCTCTGAGGTTAAGCAGAGTTTGTTGCTCAGCAAAGATAAGGCCAGGGACTATGCTCCTTAAAAATGCACAATTGATAATTGTATTCCCATCAGGATGGAGCTATGGTATAGACTTTTAGCTGCATTGAGTTGCTGCTTTCCTTCCTGAGTAAAGCATGTCTAGTCTCTATGAATCTCCAAAATGAACATAGATGAAAATATCCCTGTCTGGGTGAAATTGTTGGGTGACTCTTTGGCTGATTGTAGCTGCTTGACATCCCAGGTCAAGCCAGTCTATATCCTCTGCTTCTGTTTCCCTGCCTGAACAGAGTTGTTGGGAGGATGTTTTATTGCTGAGTGAAGCCACTGCTTGACTTCCTGGATGAAACAAGTCTAGTGCTTACACTGCTTAACAATGGTAACAGGTGGGTGTCTTCATGCTTGAGTGGTCATTGGGGTGAGTCCTCAGGCTGGGTGTGTAGACTAGCTGTCTAAGTACTCAAACTTGGTCAAGTTTCTCTCTGTGCTTCTGAAGGTGACCAGTTCAGTTTTGCAGGTGACCTTCGAGGTTAGTTGGTACCTGCCCTCAGGCATTATAGTTAACAAAAATACAGATGTACCATCAAATCCATGCATAGGTCACTATGACCTGTGCCCTCTTTCTTTGTTTCTGCCTGATTCCAGGCAGTTTAGTGATGCCATTTTTTTTTTCTAGTGTTTCCTTTAGTGCTGCTTCTCCTAGAGTACTTACTGAAATGAGATTAGATTGGGATTTCTGGGAAGTGTCTTGGAGTATTAGGGAAGCTAGATAACTGCCTTCAGTTTTCATTTTCCCCTGTAGATGCTAAACACCCAGGAAAATTCTCTCCATTTGGTTTTATTCCAACTTGAGGGTGTAATATGGATGACATGGTCTAATTTGGAATCCACTCATTTCTGTGAATAATGTGGTTATCTTAGACTTATTTCCAAGTATTGGGGTTTTAAAGGATGTTATGGTGTGTGGATAGTTAGCAGTTGAACTTTCTTTGTGAGAAATGGAGCCTGAGACATCTGATTTCACCGTCTTTCTGATTTTCTGTCTCCAGTTTCTTTTAGTATTAAAAACTAATATCCATGTGCTAGATGTGGTAGTTAATATTGGTGTGCAGTTGCTTCTAGGACCTCTCAGCTGACACGGAAGGAAATATTTACACATATGAACATACTTGTGTTTATAAATGTATCTATAAATATTTATATGCATAATTATCTGTATCTCTATTACACTAAACATATTAATGTCTCCAACTCTAAACCATTAGCACATATATCATTCTAGCCACTAACCTTGCTTGTATGCAAACTCTTAGTCCAACAGCAATAAATGGCGTGTCTACCATCTTCCAGACATTTGCTTATATGTTAAATTATAGTATAAATATATATTGGTTTCAGAGTTGTTAATCTATACGTTTGTGAGAAACAACTTTACAACCTAGAGTACACTGCTTATATACAGTTCCTTTTATTTTTAATTTTCAGTTTGTATTGACTTTCAAAGTTACTTAGGTCAGCACCTGTTTTCCTCCATGTCCTTCACAGAGCTTGTCTCTACATATATTATATACACGTAGACACTTTTGTTGAATTCCACATTCAATCTTTGTATCCCCTGAACTCCTAATTGATTTTTTCAAGAGTTTACTTACCTTAAGTTTCACAATATGGTGCTATAAAAGTCTATAAGTTTTGACAAATACATATTATAATGTATATACCTTCACTATTTCACAAAGATTCATCCTCTTACTTTAAAAAGTCTCGTATACTTCCTTCTGTAATACATTTTCTCTTCCTCACATACTTTGTAACAACTCATTTGTTTTCACTTTCTATAGTATTGCCTTTTCCAGAATGACATGAATAAAATCACAGAAAATGTAGAATTTTCAGATTGTCTTTTTTTACTTAGAAATAAGCATTTAATATTCAATGATTTTTATATGGATTGATAGTTTATTCTTTTTTATTGCTGAGTAGTAGTCCATTGCACAGATAGTTCATTCCTATTTATTACTGAATAGTATTCAATATCTCCAATTTCACCTACTAAAGGATATCCTGGTTGCTTCCATTTTTGGTAATAAAGAATAAAAGTACTATTAATAGGTTTTATTTTCAGTTTGTTTGTAGACTTAAGTTTTCAATTACCTCGGCTAAATACATAAGAGTGTGGGAATATTGGGTCATATGGTAAGATAATGTTGAATTTATGAGAAACTGCCAAATTGCCTTTTAATGTAGCCATACCATTTTGCATTCCCACAAAAAAAGGTTTCTGTCTACATTCTTGTCAGTAATTGTCAATTCTCAATTTTTAGATTTTAATCAGTCTAATAGTTAATGCTATCTTACTGTTGTTTATAAATTATTTTTAACTTTCCAGCCTCTGTAATATAACATTGCACACTAGAAAGAGGTTGGGATGAACACTGAGTGCCAATTTGCTATATCTATAACAGGTTATTTGAGTTGCTTGGGGGTACAAAGATAACAACTGGGGCAGTTGTTAACCTCAGTTGGCATTTTCTCCAAGACTGAAAATGCATATTAATCAATGTAGATAGAAAAAAATGCTCAAACGAAAATAAAACGTCAAACATCTCAGTGAAAAACATGGGGAGAAAAACAGCACCATTTGATCTGAGTCAGAGAGTATTTATTAAGCACCTGCTACTCACAAGATAGTGTGTTAGACACTGCAGTATATCTAAGGATGACTGAGAAACAATATAGCACCTTAATAAGTCTGTACATTTCTCAACTTCCAGAAAGACTCCACTGATAAACTTATTTTCTTCCCTCTATTTGGTAAGATATTCTTCCTCTATGTACCCAGAGTATATTGAAATATAATTTGATAAATATGGAATAGGATAAGGGACATGAGCATTTTAGATTTAAATCCAGGTATCTTGACATACAAGCTCTGTGACATTTCATAAAGTTTTTTAACCTCTATGGATGTATTTTTTTATTTTTTAAAATCTGAATAATATTATACTATGTCTAATGTATTTAAATGTGTGTCTAATGTATTTAATATAGGTAAAATGAATGGTATACAGTATGAGCTTAGTAAATATATCAATTAACACTATCTTCTAGTTCTATTAATCTAGTATACAAAATCTCTAGTAGCTGCCATAGAGTTAGATATATGGGATGGGAATGGTCGAGAGAAAGCAAGAACCTACCAGGTAGAATTTCATGGAATAATTGAAATTTAATCTGGTCCATAAAATACGGATAGAATTCAACAGGTGGAGTCTGGGAGGATGACATTGCCTAAAGAAGCATTCTCTCTAATAAAACATTTATTTGCATAGAGGTTGAAACAATCTGAACAGTAAAATTTAGACTGTATTTTGTAAGAAATGTTTCTCATTAATTTTTACTTTTATAAATCACCCATATTAATGACATATGCACATAGTATATTGGAAAGTAATGGGACCAATGATTCTTAAAGAAATAAAGGAAATGTCACTTGACTAAAATATTGGAATATGACAGGAACAAGATCTGTTTTAAGGAAATATTCTAAGCTTCCAATTCAATACTTAAGATGTTTACAACTGAAAATCATCTTTCATTATCTGCCTCACTGGGCACATGTTGGCTTGTTTACTGCCCTGCTACATACAGTCTTCTTTCCAAGAAAGTTTGGTAGACAATTTTGGAAATTTAAAGATGAAGCAAGTCAACCCCAACCCCAGGCAAGCCAGCTACTCAGAACATTGAATTTCCAAGGTGGTCAGAAGCTCCACGTGTTGCTTTTAGAAATTCACCTAAAGAACTCACCAGCCTAAAAAACATGACTTCCTTTTTATTAGTCTGGAATGGTTTAAAAAGAAACTCTATTTTTGTAGGCTGACATATTTTGGAAAAGAATTTTGGAATCCCACAGTAGTTACTACCCTAACCTTTACCAGAGGCAGTGCTTCAGTAGCATACATCATGTTATTTATTTAATCAATTTCCCTCTTTTAGAACTTACTAATTTTTTCAAATTTGGCCACCAAATTCCACCAAATGAAACCATTACGTCATTTACTTTTGCTTGTAGTATTAATATTCAAATGGCAGTCTCCAAATTATAAATGGTCTAGGGACACATTTGATGTATAGTCATAGTATTACACGAAGTGTTCTGATAGTTATTTTGGACAAAAGATTAAAAATTATTTTATCCTTTAATTTGTAAAAAAATTAAATTATCTTTCAATAACAAAAATGTCATTATATTCAAAAATGATCCTCAGCAGAACATGAGACATGTAACCTGTCATGAACTGTCAAGTGCAAAATATTTGAAAGATTAATATATGCCTTTCATTTGATTCCAAGGACATTGGTTACATAACAGCTGCATTTGGTCAGGTGATTCTTCAGAGAATATGTTCAAGAAATGTGTCTTTGAATTTAGCTTAATAAAAAATTAGTTACATATGTTAAAATATAGATAGATTATAGATAGATGAAAAATTTAAGGTAGAAAATAGTGCAAATTAAAGTGCTTTTTTCCCTTCTCTTTCTAGGTTTCTAATTTTATTTACTTTATTTGTTTTCTTTTGAAATTGAAACATCTAGAATAAAATTTGTTTAATTTAATGCATAAGCATACAAAATTATTTGGGCCAGAGAGAAAAGTTGTGAGGGCCTGTAATTACCTTATATATATGCTTGTATGCTAAACTTCTACTTCCTAATAGTGTGTTGCTCCAATGTACCTCTAATATTTTCCTACTGCTAAAAGTAAGAAGATAAAGTAATAAAAATAAATGTAAAAGCAAAATTGAGGAATTCCTTTTAGGTCCACTACCAGAATATCTCCTCTCAATGAAAAGATGTGGAAAAAATAACATGTCTTCTCAATGTCAAATGGCTACTGTAATAGATTTGCTTGAATTCCAGGGGCCACATAGTGATTCATAATTAGAATATTTGAGCAGTGACTTATCATGGTAGAGGTATTTGGCAATGGCTATGGTGACATTGAACCTATCCACTGGGTAAACCAAAAAGTTACTTGTTTTCAGTGGGGGTCAAAACAAAATAAGGTTCTGCAAAATATCCAGGCTGCTATGCAAACCATACTGCCACTTGGTTCATATGATCAAGAAGAGTCGGGCTGGGTGTGGTGGCTCATGCCTGTAATCCCAGCACTTTGGGAGGCTGAGGCAGGTGAATCACCTGAGGTCAGGAGTTCAAGACCAGCCTGGGTAACATGGTGAAAACCCGTATCTACTAAAAATACAAAAAACTACCTTGGCATGGTGGCGGGCACCTGTAATCCCAGCTACTTGGAAGGCTGATGCAGGAGATTCGTTTGAACCCAGAACCAGAGGTTGCAATGAGCAGAGATCATGCCACTGCACTCCAGCCTGAGCAATAAGAGAGCAAAAATCCGTCAAAAAAAAAAAAAAGAAGAAGGAAGAAGAAGAAGAAGAAGAAGAAGAAGAAGAAGAAGAAGAAGAAGAAGAAGAAGAAGAAGAAGAAGAAGAAG
>NW_012106253.1:2622261-2631059 GCF_000951045.1 Mandrillus leucophaeus | reverse complement strand
GAGGAGGAGGAGGAGGAGGGGGAGGGGGAGGAGAAGAGGCAGCGGCGGCGGAGGAGGAGGAAGAGGAGAAAGAGGAGGGGGAGGAGGAAGAAGAAGAAGGAGGAGGAGACTCAATTGTGCTTGACCATGTCAAAGGCCAATAGAGATGCTGTTTGAATCCTTTATTAGGCACCTATAGGTAAATCTCAGTGCTGACTCCTAGGATATTGAGACAAAGCCTCGTCATCCTCTGTAGATAACTACTCTTTTTATGTACAATAGTTCCTGGCCTGTTACTAGGCCTGTGTAGAGAATGGGCTCCTTACCATGGGCCACCAAGTTACTATATGACCTAAGCTTCCCATCATAAAGTAGGTGTCATCTGATGACAAAATGAGAGATAGACATAGGGGTCAGAGAGGTGAACACACCACCTACACAATTCCGTTGTAGGATATGGCTTAGATCTGGCCAATTGAACAGACAACTTATAGAATCAAAGAAAAATTTTCAAATTGTGTATCTGACCAAGGTTTAATATCCAGCATCTATGAGAAACTTAAACAAATTTACAAGAAAAAACACCATTAAAATGTGGACAAAGGTTATGAACAGACACTTCTCAAAAGAAGACATATATGAAGCCAACAATCATATGGAAAAAAAGCTCAACATCACTGTTCATTAGAGAAATGCAAATAAAAATGACAATGAGATACCATTTCACACCAGTCAGAATGGCTATTGTTAATAAGTAAAAATAACAGATACTGGTGAGGTTGCAGAGAAAAAGGAACGCTTTTACAGTGTTGGTGGGAGTGTAAATTAGTTCAAACATTGTGGAAGACAGTGTGGAGATTCCTCAAAAATCTAGAGATAGAAATACCATTTGACCCAATAATCCCATTACTAGGTATGTACTCAAAGGAATATAAATTGTTTCATTATGAAGTCACATGCATGCATATGTTCACTGCAGCACTATTCACAATAGCAAAGACATAGAATCAACCTAAATGCCCATAAATGATATACTGGATAAAGAAAATGTGGTACGTACATTCCATGGAATACTCTGCAGCAATAAAAAAGGAACAGGATTATATTCTTTGCAGGGAGATAGATGGCACTGGAGGCCATTATCCTCAGCAAACTAACACAGGGACAGAAAACCAAATAAAACATGTTCTCACTTATAAGTGGGAGCTAAATGATGAGAACATATGGACACATGGAGGGGAACAATGCAAACTGGGACCTACTGGAGAGTGGAGGGTGGGAGGAGTGAGAGGATAAGAAAAAAATAACTAATGGATACTAGGCTTAATACCTGGTTAGTGAACTAATCTGTACAATAAACCCCCACGACTCACGTTTACCTATGTAACAAACCTGCACATTCTGTACACATACCCCTGAACTTAAAATTTTAAAACAAATTAACCATAGGCAAGGTGAAGACACTTACTCAAAGAAAGGATCTGGCATAGAAAATAAATCTAGATCTGGATTCTGAAACTTACCTGACCTGACGAGCATTTATCCTATTGTTGATGTATCCTAGGGAGTTTCAGTTTTCCAGGAGAAGAGCCTTGGTGGCCCGTACAACAGTAGGGTGCTAAGACAAGTGGGTATTTGCCAACTAGTGCAGAAGTATTTAATACTTTATCAGCTATTCATAGAACTATATGCATGAATACTAGCTGAATATTATCCCTTAAAGATGCCATGAGTCATGTCTTTTCTTTCCATGATGAGAATCCAGGCTGAGAATATAAAGAAGAGTGACTTAGAAGTAGAATAGAAAAACAAACTGAGAGCTTTTCTTGGGGAGAGTGCTGGAAAAAGATGAGGCACTAGAATAAAAAAGATTAGATATAATAAAGAGCCCCAGAAAGGATAAACATAGGAAGCAGAGACAAATATTTTATTTCAAAATTTTGCCAGGGGCAGGTCTTGCTTACCTCTTTTCTTCTTCTCAGAAGTTTAATAGCACTACACCTTAAAAAGTGAACAAGAGAGAGGCAAAGACATGGTGGCAATAGCACAAGACTCTCTAAAAATTCACTCTTTAACAATCCCTCTCAGGTCCATCACAATTTGTCAAGGAAGGGAAGGAAGAATATTCCTCTTTCCCAGTTTTCTCTCTGACTTTTTAAGGAAGTAATGCTGAGTAGCATAGGGCATTGCTCCTTCTATTCCTTTGTAGAAAGTGACATAATATTTTTAAAACATATTTTGTATTCTTAGTTGGGAAATAATTCAGAAATCTTTAGTTCAAAATCTTCCTTTGACAGATGAGTAGACTGTGCCAGCAAGAAAGGGAAGTACCTAAGTCACACAACTGGTAATTGGCAGATCCCAGACTGGAACCCAGGTGTCTTGAAACCTAGTCGAATTTTCTTACTTACTACCCCATGTAGCTTCCCCCTGGATCAAATTTTCATAGCTGTCAGTTGCAACTTACTAACAGCTATTCCTATTACCAACGGTTTTTATGGCAGTGAATTACATTATTTTTGTCTTTTTGTCCAGTAGCCCAATTCCATGAGTTTTGAGGCATTTTTTATGGATACGTTTCTGACACTAAGGCAATTTGTGAGTTGACCTCCAATATGCTAAACCAATTCCATAGTCCTGTAAGAAAACTTCTGAATGACTGTTGCCCATTTTAAAATACTAAGGCAGCATGCAATTGTAGCCTGGAATGTAAATGTGATTGACGGTTTTCATTATTTATGAAAACACACCTTCACTTCAGATAGTGAACCATAAAATAGAAGACCATAAAGAAATAGAGTCCTGGCAAATGAGAAATAAACAGATGCCACAATTTATAGTGTTACTAATGGATACCCTCTGTTAACACTACAATAGCCACCAAATCTATACCATGGGGGACAAATTTTACTTTTGTCTGTTATCTGTCAGAATTTTACCAATTTCAGCATTTATAATGTCTATGAATATTTACTGCACTACTTTGAGTATCATAGTAATAATGTTTTATGTATTTCGTCACTCAACTCACTATTTAATAGTTTATTTGAAGTTACGATCATTGTCACAACAATTTTTCACATTAAACACACATCACAAAACTAAGTAAATAATGACCTAGATTAAATTGCTTATCTCAAGTTAACCACTTACTCTGGAGTACTTTATATAGCTATAATAATGGCAATAATTTGCATATTTATAATGTATTAAAATTATAAACATTGTGTTTTATATGCATATCACCAACATATTGTTTTCTGAATAAAAAGCATATTGAGTTATAAATTAAATATCATAATATTCACCCTTATAAAGTATACAATTGAGTGAAATTTAGTATATTCAAACAGCTGTGCAACCATCACCACTAATTCCAGAATATCTTCAACACCCCGAAAAGAAATTCCTGAACCTTTAGCAGTCATTCCTTATCTGACCCTCCCCACAGCTCTTAGTAATCAATAATCTACTTTCTGACTCTATGGCTTTACCTGTTCTGAATATTTCATATGCAGCCATCCCTCGGCATCTGTGGGGGATTGGTTTCAGGAACCAATGAAGATACTAAAATCTGTGGATAATTTAGTCCTTTACATAAAATGTTATAGTGTTTGCATATAATCTATGCACATCCTCCCATATACTTTAAATAATCTCTAGATTACTTATAATACCTAATACAGTGTAAGTGTTGTATAAATAGTTGTTATATTTTACTGTTTATGGAATAATAATGAGAAAAAAGGTGTATATATGTTCAGAATGAATATGACCATCGTAGCTCTAGCTATAGTTTCAATCCACGCTTAGTTGAATTATCAGATGACAGAACTCACAGATATCCAGGGCCAACTATAAATGGAAACACAGAGTATGTGATGTTTTGCTTTTAGCTTCTTTCAATAAGTGTGGTTTCAAGGTTCATCCATGTTGCAGTATGTATCACTTTATTACTTTTACAATGGAATGTTACCAAATAATATTCCATTGTACAGATATATTACATTTTGCTCTTGTCATTTTTTTAAGGACATTTGGGTTGGGTACACTTTTTGGTTATTCTGAATGATAGCTTTGCTCTGAACACTTATGTATAAGTTTTTTATGGTCATATGTTTTTACTTCTCTTAAGTATATACTTAGAGGGGAATTGTTTTGCTATATGGCTACTCTGAAGTTAAACATTCTATGAAATTGCCATATTGTTTTTTAAAAAGGCTAAAAACATTTTATATTCCCACTAGTAATGTATAATGATTCCTATTTCTCCACATCCTTGGCAACACTTGTTATTATAACAATTGTATATGTAGATAACATGTATTTCAGACATTATTCATTCATACACATATAACATAAATATAGCTATTATAGTCAGGTGTGAAGTAAAAATTCATTGTAGTTTTGATATGCCTGCTTCTAAAGTGATGTTGAACATCTTTAAATTCATCTATTTTTAATTGCCTTATATATAATTTTGTTTTTGAGTTTTAAAGGTTCTTTCTAAATTTTGGATTCCAGACATGTATCAGATAAGTGATTTGCAAGTCATGATGATTTTGAAGAATGATTTTTTTTTTTTTTTTTTTTTTTTTTTTTTTTTTTGAGATGGAGTTTTATCCTTGTTGCCCAGTCTGGAGTGCAGTGGCGCGATCTCAGCTCACTACAAACTCTGACTCCTGGGTTCAAGTGATTCGCCTGCCTCAGCCTCCCGAGTAGCTGGGATTACAGGCATGCGCCACCACACCCGGCTAATTTTGTATTTTTAGTAGAGGGTTTCTCCATGTTAGTCAGGCTGGTCTCGAACTCCCGACCTCAGGTGATCCATCCGCCTAGACCTCCCAAAGTGCTGGGATTACAAGCATGAGCCACCGCACCCAGCCAAGGAATAATATTTTAAAATTTTTGATGAAATACAATTTATCAATTTTTATTTATTTTATACTTTTGGAGTCATATTTAAGAACTGTTGCCTAATCGAAAATTAACATCTATATATTCTTCTAAGACTTTTAAAATTTTGGCCCTTACATTCAGGTTTATTATCTATTTTGGGTTAATTTTTGTATATGATATAAAGAAAAGGCTCAATTTCATTCTTATGCCTGTGAAAATACAGGTTTTTTTTAGCACCATTTATTGAAGAATACATTTCCCCCATTGAATTGTCTTGGCACCACTCTTGAAAATCAATTGACCATAAATGTTAGGGTTATTTCTAGATTCTCAAATCTAATCCATTAATTTATACTGTCTACCACTATGCCAGTACCACAATCTATTTCTTTAGTAGTAAATTTTGAAGTTAATAAGTGGGGGTCTTCCACTTTGTTCTTATTTTCAGGATTGTTTTGCCTATTCTGGATCCCTTGCACTTTCATATAAATTTTATGACTAACCATATCTATAAATAAATTAACCATATTTATTTATGAATAATTTGAGCATGCACGAAAAAAGAGATTGTCTTGTTAATTTCTGCAAAAAAAGACAAGAGGAACTGTGATATTAACTGCATTGAATCTGAAAGTCAGTTGGGAAAATATTGCTATCTTAACAGTATCTAACAGTATTAGATCTTCCATTCTATGAACATAGAGCATCTTTCCACACATTTAGCTCTTCTTTAATTTTTTCCAACAATTGTTTTTAATTTTTAAAGTATAAGTTAAACATGTATTTTTTAACTATGCTTTTTTGATGCTATTGTAAATAGAATTGTATTCTTAATTTTATTTTTGAATTATTTGTTGCTATTGTACAGAAATACAATTGATTTCTGTACACTGATAATGTACTCTATAAATGTCCTAAATTTATTAATTTTAGTTGTATGTGTGTATTTACTGGGTTTTTCTATATACAAGTTTGTTATTAGCAAGTAGAGATACCTTGACTTCTTTTTTTATCTGATGTCTTTTATTTATTTTGTCCTTACCTTCAGTACAAGGCTGAATGGAAAGTGAGAGCAGAAATCCTAGTCTTGCTCCTCATTGTCATAGGATCAATGTTTTCAGTCTTTCCCCTTTAACTATGATGTTAACTCCCACTTTTTTACAGATGCCCTCCACCAGGTTGAGGAAGTTCCCTTCTAGTCCTAGTTTGCTAAGTGTTTTTATTGTACAAATTTATTCAATTTTTAAAAAATTATTTTTCTCTGTTTCTTGTGATAATCATGTGAGTTTTGCCCTCTCTTTGGTGAATACAGTGTTAAACATTAATTGATTTTCAGATGTTAATCTAAGCTTGCATTTTAGGAATAAATCTCACTAGATTATGGTGTATAATTATTTTAATATATTGTTGAACTATATTTTTCTAATATTTTGTTAAACATTTTCTATCTATAGCTATGAGGTATATTAGCATACAATTTTTTGATATGTTTGTCAATTTTATTAATTCAAGTTTCATCCTTTCTAGTTTAAAAAATGTGTAGAATTGATATTAATTTTTCTTCAAATATTTGGTAGAAGTAATTAGGAAAATCATGTAGATCTATGCTTTTCTCTGTGGGAAGTTTCTAAATTTGCTAATTCAGTCTCTTCATTTTTATAGATCTGTTCATATGCTCTATTTATTTTTAAATAAATTTTGGTAGCTTATGTATTTGTATATTTAATCTAGATTATCTAATTTGTTGGCATATAATTGTGCACAATATTCCCTTAAAATACTATTTATTTCTATAAGGTTAATAGTGATATATTTTTTTTCGTTCCTGAACTCATTAATTTTAGTCTTCTCTCATTTTTCCTTGGTCTGTCTAGGTAAAGATTTTTCAATTTTGCTGAAAGTTTCTAAATACCAACATTTAGTTTTATTTTTTCCAATTGTTATCCTATTCTGTTTTCATTTATTTTTGCTCTAATAGTTATAATTATTCCCTTTCATCTACTAAATTTGGGTTTAGTTTATGCTACTTTTTCTAATTTCTTAAGATAAAAATCTAGGGTATTGATTTGATGTTATCTTTCCTTTTTAAATATAGGCAGAAGCTATAAATTTCCTCTAAGTACTACTTCGACTGTATCCCTTAAATTTTGGCATGCTGTGGCTTATTTTCATTTATCCAAAGGTATTTTATTTTTTTTCCTGTGATTTATGGCTTAATCTGTTGTTTATTTAGGATTGTATTGTGTAATTTCCACAAACTTGTGAATATTTGTAATTTTCTTTTGTTATTAATTTTTAAAATTCAACATCCCTTTATAATAAACACTCACAAAAATTATCATGGAAGAAACATTCCTCAACAAATAATAGTCATATACAAAACAACAAAAGCTAATACAATACTGACAGGGAAAAAAAAATCTGAAAGCCTCTCCTCTAAACTCAGGAACCAGAAAAGGATTCAAACTCTTACTACTGTTATTCTACATAGTACTTGAAGTCCTAGTTAAAGAAGACAAAAGAAAGATATAAAGGGCATCCAAATTGGAAAGAAAGTACTCAAGTTATCCTTGTTTGCTGATGATATGATCTTATATTTGCAAAAATCTAAAGACTCCACAAAAAACCTATTAGAACTGATAAATGTATTAAAGTTGCAGGACACAAAATCAACCTACAAAAATTAGTATCATTATATGTGCCGACAACAAACGATCTGAGAATGAACTGAAGAAAGTAATCCCATTTATAATAGGTGCAAATCAAATAAAACATCTAGGAATTAACCAGAAAGGTGAAATACCTGTAAAATGAAAAATACAAAACATTGATGAAAGAAATTGAGGAAGACACGAAAAAGTGGAAAGATATTCCTTGTTCATGGATTGTAGGAAACAATATTGTTAATAATGTCTATACTTCCCAAAGCAATCTACAGATGCATGCAATCCCTGTTCAAAATATCAATGACATTCTTCACAGAGAAAAAAACCCCTAAGATTTATATGAAACAGAGAGGAGGTTCTAGCTGGGCTGTCTGGGTCGAGTAGGGGCTCAGAAAGCTGTGAAACTCACTCACTTCCTGTAACAGGACTTACTTTGATCCTGGATAAATAATATTGAACATATATGCTTAAAATATTCCTAACATTAGAATTTGTATATGTGTTTTCTTTCTCAAGAAAACTATAAACAGCCACACTTGCTGTAAGCTTTTCTGTGTCCGCTCTTCCTCTCGCCCTTCCCTCTCCCCTAAAACTAAAAAGAATGTTAAAAGCCCATTTTTCTGTGATCATCAGATCTTATTTATGCTCCCAATTCCAATTCCTTGTAAACACAATTTGAAAATCCTGTGAGATCCTGTCTCCTTTGCCGTGCCACTCCAATGTTATAAAGTAAATAAAACTTAAGTTAAAATTCCGGTTTTCCTCAAGATCTAAGACATATTATTTGTCTTTGTCTTTTGCTCTGGCAACATGTTCCCGCCGCACGTATTTCCTGCCTTAAAAAGTTTAAAAGGTAATCAAAAAAATCTAACACTGGCTACCCGCTGGGGACCCCTTCCACGCTGTGGAAGCTTTATACTATCACTCTGCTCAATAAAGACTACAGCTTTTTTTCTCTGGGTCCCATCCGTGTCTCTCTCTCACCAAGGGCTGCCGCCACACCAAATCTTTGGCGTGGCTAAGACAAGAACCTCTGGTGTTACATTTTGGCAAGCCAGCCAGGAGAATCTCCAGGAAAGGCATCTAGATCGTCATGTGATGAGTAGGACTGGAACTCTTTTGCTTGCTATTCTGTCCTGTCCTTCCTTAGAATTCGGAGGCTAGTTTACAATCCCACCAACAGTGTAAAAGTGTTCCTATTTCTCCACATCCTCTCCAGCACCTGTTGTTTCCTGACTTTTTAATGATCGCCAT
>NW_012106253.1:2619174-2621031 GCF_000951045.1 Mandrillus leucophaeus | reverse complement strand
TGGGTGCAGCACAGCAACATGGCACAAGTATACATATGTAACAAACCTGCACGTTATGCACATGTACCCTAGAACTTAAAGTTTAATAATAAAAAATAAATAAATAAATAAAGAATTCGGAGGCTAAACCCGGAACTTTTCGGTCACTTAAAGGCGATTAGCGTGGCAGCTGGACTAAAGACACTGGTGTCAGACTGTCCGAAAAAGCGCTAACAATCCCGGACCCTCAGGGGCTGGGAATGTCGGTTAGTCTGGATCCAGCTCATAACTCTTTCACTTTCCGTGGAGGTCCCAAAGTACACCCAGGAGTTATCAGCGGATGTTCTAGTCTCCCAGATTTCCTGATTGAGACCACGGCCCCGCCAGGGGCTCCCCCTGAAAGGGTTACTGAGCCTGAGACCGCCACATCTTCTGACCCCTGCCTCCTGGGTCCTAATGTCCCCGGGCTAGACTTCTTTCCTCATCTTGCAAGCGAGGTTATTCCCGCTAGGCCGGATGCAGATTCCCTATTTAGAAGTCTTTTTTTTTTTTTTTAAATTTGAAAATATTTACTGAACAGAAATATAAACATAAGCCCCCAAAGAAAATAACATGACAAACTTTAAGTAAAATGTAATTTCCCCCTAATTAATGTAACTGCTTTCTGTTCATGGTTTACAGAATGATGGATCTTTCCCTTCTATCCCTTTGTACCTATGTGTATCTAGCAGAAAAGTTCTTAGCTATGGCTATGGGCACACAGAAACTTCCTATAGATGATTATGTTCAAATGTTTATTTACTTTCCCTAGAATAAATTGGGGCACTGGCACTGGCTGGATTGATCACAGAACAGATACTCAGGAAGGTCTGATCCTCTTGAGTTCCACGTTTATGAGCAAAAATTGGACGCCATGGCTCGCTAACAGAAATTTTGTTGAATGTGCAGATATGGCACCCATCACTAACATTGTAAAAGGAAATGGACCTCATACCTACATCCAGGAAAATCCCCACTCTGTGCAACTGGGGACTCACCCATAGAGGAGTCAGGCATACTGCTGGCGGCAAAGACCTTTCCTTTTCCGCAACCCACAGTCAAGGAGCCGTGTTCTGAAGAAAGCACAATCTTCCCCTGTCAGTTCACAGATTCCTTACAAATGCCTACATCCCATACTTCGCTGGTGCCCACGTCCACCTCCCAGTAATGGCGGCCGGAAGTAAAGCAAGGGGCGTCCAGGACGCACAGTGCAATGTGGAACCTCTCAGCTTGCTCCTTCCTATTCTGGCTGAAATCCTGACTTCGGAAGCTCCTCAGGTCTTCAGAAATGATGAGATAGTTGTTGGCTGTGTCCACATCCAAAGTCATATGCACTTGAAACTTCCTTATCTTTGGGTTCGTTGTTAGAATAGATTTCAACTTGGGCTCTAGTTCCTTGATGATGGAAACCTGCGCCCTCAGCTTGTACTTTGGCTTGATGTCTTTCTTCTGAGAGACCACAGAGCAGAAGCGGCATAGTAAACCTTCCCCATCGGGCTCCTTCTGCAGTGCATTGAGGCATTGAAGGCAGCAGACATATCCGCATTTCAGCTGCATGGGTTCTTCAAGATCTTTTAGACAGACAGGACATCTAATGATTTGTTTGAAGTGTTCAGCCACGGCAAATAGTCTCTCCTTCCGGAGTTTCTCCGCTGGCCTCTATCCCGGCCCGCGGGATCGTCACTGCAGGCCCTGGAAGAGGGGGTGGGAATTTGGGGAACAAGAGATAGGAGAAATGGAGACAAGACAGTGCTCTGATCAAGTCTCTTTTAATGGCGGTAATGCAGTGCCTTATATACACTTGGAGGGGAAGGGGTTGGGCCAAGGCGAAAATGATCT
>NW_012106253.1:2618018-2619124 GCF_000951045.1 Mandrillus leucophaeus | reverse complement strand
AAAAAAAAAAAAAAAATAACGCCAGACACTAAGGCCAAACTTACTGCCAGACAAAACTTTCCTCCAAAAATGCCCATAAAAGGACCCCTGGTATAAAACAACTCCCTTCAAAAAGTTAAGCCCCAGTATTCCCCAATTAAAACAAAATGGGGACTTTCACGAGGACGTAATTTTCTCCCCTCGGGGTGACTAACAAAAGCAACAAAAAAGGTACTTATACCCAAAGCCGGCCAATAAAAAATACTTAAAACCCTTCACCAACTTCTCATATGGATATTAGAAGTATCCATAAGATGTCCACATCCTTATTTACAGGGCCACACCTCCTCAAAACCATCTGACAATTAGTCAAAGCCTGTAAAGTGTGCCCCAAAAAATAACCCCTTAGTTCACCATAAGGCCTCCCCAAAAAGACAAAAAAAAAAAAAAGAAGACATTATCCTAGAGAAGACTAACAGTTAAATTTTACCCATATGCCAAAGTCAAAAAAATTTCAGTACTTATTGGTCTATGTTAATACCTTTACAAATTAAATAAAAGCCTTCCCTTACAAAACAAAAATAGGCCCCCAAAATGGTTAAAGTCTTAGTTCATGAAATAATTCCTAAATTTAAACTTCCCAAAAACATACAAAACAACAATAAACCAACTTTTGACACTACAATAACTCAACAAATTTCGAAGACACTAAAAATACACTATCACCTTCACTGTGCCTAGAGGCCACAATCCTCAAAAAAAGTCAAAACAAAAAAACAAACAAACAAAAAAATATACACCATGGACTACTACGCAGCCATAAAAAAGGATGAGTTCGTGTCCTTTGTAGGGACATGGATGAAGCTGGAAACCATCATTCTCAGCAAACTGTCTCAAAGACAAAAAGCCAAACACCACATGTTCTCACTCACAGGTGGGAACTGAACAATGAGAACACGTGGACACCAGAAGGGGAACATCACACACCAGAGCCTGTCATGGGGTGCGGGGAGGGAGGAAGGATAGCATTAGGAGATATACCTAATGTAAATGATGAGTTAATGGGTGCAGCACACCAACATGACACATGTATACATATGTAACAAACCTGCATGTTGTGCACATGT
>NW_012106253.1:2566661-2614941 GCF_000951045.1 Mandrillus leucophaeus | reverse complement strand
AGCGCCATCTTTTATGAGGTATTAATACAGGGGAAAAGGCAAAGATAGGGAGGAGGTGTAAGGTGGAAATGAATAAAGCTCAAGCATTTTCAATCGTCAATTATTATTCGCTATGGCCGGGGCGTGCAGCTCCGGACAGGCCTCCAGCTGCTTCTGTGGACAACTCAGATCTCTAGAAGTCTTATATACTTGGGGTGGTGCCCAAAAGATCCCTGTTCATGGTGCCTTCCAGGGTTTAGACAGGTGTCACCACTCGATGGCTATTTTAAAGGGCCAGTTCCCCACCATAGTGTATGGTCCCCCACATCAAGACAATTTAAAGACAGCTCTGTAGTTTTCATGTAGATGGTAGACAAGCCTTACAGCATTTCCTCCATTGCTCCCCAAATAGACTTTCCCCTTCCTTGGGGCCTCTCAAGTACAATCTGTGGTGCCTGGGTATAGCTCTTAGAGCCGACATTAAAACAGTTAAAGGGATTCCTTAAAATCACTGACTTTTGCCAACTGTGAATTCCTAAATACAATAAAATGACCAGGCCACTCTATACCCTAATAAAAAAAAAACTCAAAAGACAAACACCCATCTAATAAAAACCAAAAACAAAAACAGCCTTCAAAACTTTAAAACAGGCTCTAGTACAAACTCCAGCCCTGAGCCTCCCCACAAGACAAAATTTCTCTTTATATGTCACCAAAAAAACAGAAATAGCTCTTAAAGTTCTCACTCAAACTCATGGGACAACCCACAACTAGTAACATACCTAAATAAAAAAAATGAATATAGTAGCCAAAGACTGGCCTCACTGTTTACAGGTGGTTACAACAATAGCCATCTTAATGTCTAAGACTATTAAAATAATAGAAGGAAAAAATCTCACCATCTAGACTACTCATAATGTAAACAACATATTAAAACTAAAAAAAGTTTGTGACTCAACCACCTACTCAAATAACAGACACTACTCCTTAAGGGACCAGTATTTCAAATACACACGTGTACAGCCCTCAACCCTGTCACTTTTCTCCCAGAAGATGAGGAACCAATTAAACATAACTACCAACAAATTATAACTCAGACTTATGCCACCCGAAAGAATCTCCTAAAAGTCCCCTTAGCTAACCCTAACCTTAACCTGTACTCCAGTAAAAATTCTTTTGTAAAAAATAAAGTACAAAAAACAGACTATGCCATAGTTAATGATACAACAGTACTTAAAAGTAAGCCTCTTCCCCCAGGGACCAGTATTCATTTAACAGAACTAGTAACACTTATGCAAGCCTTAAAACGAAAAATAAATAAATAAATAAATGTATACACAAATAACAAGTATACTTATCTAGTCCTACATACACATACTACAATATAGAAGAAGTTCCTAACCTCTTAAAAAAACCCATTAAAATCATAAAGTTATTACACACAATACAAAAAAGTTATTACACACAATACTAAAAAAGTAACAGTCTTACACTGCCAAGGCCAAAAAAAAAAAAAAAATAACGCCAGACACTAAGGCCAAACTTACTGCCAGACAAAACTTTCCTCCAAAAATGCCCATAAAAGGACCCCTGGTATAAAACAACTCCCTTCAAAAAGTTAAGCCCCAGTATTCCCCAATTAAAACAAAATGGGGACTTTCACGAGGACGTAATTTTCTCCCCTCGGGGTGACTAACAAAAGCAACAAAAAAGGTACTTATACCCAAAGCCGGCCAATAAAAAATACTTAAAACCCTTCACCAACTTCTCATATGGATATTAGAAGTATCCATAAGATGTCCACATCCTTATTTACAGGGCCACACCTCCTCAAAACCATCTGACAATTAGTCAAAGCCTGTAAAGTGTGCCCCAAAAAATAACCCCTTAGTTCACCATAAGGCCTCCCCAAAAAGACAAAAAAAAAAAAAAGAAGACATTATCCTAGAGAAGACTAACAGTTAAATTTTACCCATATGCCAAAGTCAAAAAAATTTCAGTACTTATTGGTCTATGTTAATACCTTTACAAATTAAATAAAAGCCTTCCCTTACAAAACAAAAATAGGCCCCCAAAATGGTTAAAGTCTTAGTTCATGAAATAATTCCTAAATTTAAACTTCCCAAAAACATACAAAACAACAATAAACCAACTTTTGACACTACAATAACTCAACAAATTTCGAAGACACTAAAAATACACTATCACCTTCACTGTGCCTAGAGGCCACAATCCTCAAAAAAAGTCAAAACAAAAAAACAAACAAACAAAAAAATATACACCATGGACTACTACGCAGCCATAAAAAAGGATGAGTTCGTGTCCTTTGTAGGGACATGGATGAAGCTGGAAACCATCATTCTCAGCAAACTGTCTCAAAGACAAAAAGCCAAACACCACATGTTCTCACTCACAGGTGGGAACTGAACAATGAGAACACGTGGACACCAGAAGGGGAACATCACACACCAGAGCCTGTCATGGGGTGCGGGGAGGGAGGAAGGATAGCATTAGGAGATATACCTAATGTAAATGATGAGTTAATGGGTGCAGCACACCAACATGACACATGTATACATATGTAACAAACCTGCATGTTGTGCACATGTACCCTAGAACTTAAAGTATAATAAAAACAAAACAAAAGTGTAAAAATAAAATAAAATAAAATAAAAAGCTAATGAAACACTTAAAAGACATTTAAAAAAAATCTAACACAAAAAAACTCATCGCCCATGGCCAACTCTCTTGCCCATAGCCTTATTAAATAAAAATTTGAAACTCTACTCACAAAATGGGACTCAGTCCATATAAAATACTATACGGACAGGCTTTTCTCACAAATAACCTCCTACTCAACCAAAAAGCGGCCAATTTATTCAAAAATATAATTTCTCTAACAAAATATCAACAAAATATCAACAAAATCTTAAAACTTTACCTAAGAAGTATAACAAAGAAAAATAAAATTATTTTGAACAAAAAAATCTAGTATTGGTCAAGTCTCTCTCCCCTCTACCTCTCCATCTATAAATCCCTTATGGGAGGGACCATACTCAATAATCCTCTCTACCCCCACCACAGTTAAAGTAGTAGGAGTAAAATCCTAAATTCACAACACCCAAGTCAAACCTTAAATATCTCCTAAAAATCTTACAAAATTATCAACTCAAAAGTCACAAAGTCAGCCAGACCAGCTTCAATACACCTGTCAGCCACTAGAAGACCTACGTCTCCTATTAAAAAATTAAAAAAAATAAATAAAAATAAAAAAAAACCTCCAGCCAAAAAAACTCCTACTGTTAATTCTTAAAAAAAAACAAAAACAAAAACAAAAACTTTTTCCTACCTAAAAGAAAAAGTAAAAACCTACATAATCTTTAACATCTCTCCTTACTCTTTTTAATAAAATCCTTCTACTGTTTCGTTTCATTATTAAACAGTATACTAACTATACTTTTTACAGTAAAATTATATACTGTAACTCCAGCAGAGACAAAAATCTTAATCACATCAACCTTTCTTCTATCGTCCTTCCAACAACAATTTACTCCTTTTTCCCTCCTCTTTCCTATGACCGTTCCACCTACAACACGTCACAACTCCTCTTAAGCCTCCTGCCACCCTCTTTGTACTTATGTTCCTTTCTCCAACTATAACACACCCCCCATGTCAGTGTGCCTCTTCTAAAAGAGTCAACTGACATTCTCTCAAAAACTCTTGGGAATTAGGTAGCCCCTTCCAGACACCCACACCTTTTGCCACATATAGTTGTATATATAGAAAAAAATGTTATAAAATTACTTCTCTCTGTTCTCACAATAGCCGTACATATCACCAAAAAAAAAAAAAAAAATCCAAACTAACTCCCTAAAAAATGGGGGGCCAACACTTGTTAGACATATTATACCCATATAGGTATGTCTAACTAAGGAGAAGTTCAAAATAAGACTAAAAAATGACATATCCAACAAATAATTTAAAATTTAGTACAACTCTCCAATACTCCCAGTCCATATGAAAAAATTAGACCTTTCCAGACTACAAAAAACTCTTAACTCTCATTCCCATCTCTAAAGCCTGTTTAACACCACCCTTACAAAAATACAAAAAGCCTCTCCTAATAATCCACCCAACTGTTGAGTGTGTCTTCCCTTATGTTTTCAACCATATGTCCCAGTCCCTGTCCCCAAACAGTAAAGCTTATCCACCCCAGTCCTAAACATCACCAAATTAATCAGTCCCATAGTCATCAGTTTACCAACCACAGAGACCTCAAATCTCACATACATAAACTTCAACATGACTCTCAATTAAAACGCCTCCCAATGTCAGTCCTAAACATCAATAACCTCAGGTTTCACCTGTCTAACTTCAGACATTTTTTTCATCTATAATAACGCAGCCTATCAATTCCTAAACGGCACTCCAAAAAAACTACACTTTCTCTCCTTTCTAACACCTCCCATGTCCATATATACTAAACAAAAGTTACAAAGTCTCCTTATACCCCAATCTTACCACACACAAGCCCTTATTGTCCCTTTTATCATAAAAGGCAAAATACTAGGCGAACTTAAGACTAAAATTAGAGACATAATCTCCTCCACCCCGTTCTATTATAAATGATCACAAAAATTAAATAATAGCATAAAACAAGTTGCCATCTCCCTAGTGACCCTACAAAGCCAACTTAATTCTCTAACTACGGTAGTCCTTCAAAACCAGAGAGCCCTAAACTTATTAACAACTAAAAGAGAAAAAAGCTGCCTCTTCTTAAAAAAAAAGTTACTATTTCGTTGATCAGTCAAAAATCATTACTAAAAAATAAAATAAAATAAAATAATTTAAAAACTTAAGCACTCAAAGCCCTAAAACATATTTAAGAAATAAATACCTTGACTCCTCCCCTTTCTAGGCCCTACAACAGCCATCCTACTATTACTCACTTTCGGGCCTTACATTTTTAACCTCCTTGTCAAATTTGTTTCCTCCAAAATCAAGGCCATCAAACTACAAACGGTCTTACAAATAAAACCTCAAGTAAACTCAACTCACGACTTCTACCAAGGACTCCTATGTCAACCCACTGGTCCCTCACTAACCTAAAAAGTTCCCCTCTAAAAGATGCCACAACTACAGGGAACTTTGTTCTCCCCTAATCAACAAAAAGTAACCAAAACAATGTTGCCCAATTCCCAACAGCAGTTGGGATGTCCAGTCTAAAAGGGGGACTGAGAGGGGGTTCCAGCTGGGCTTCCTGAGTCGAGTAGGGGCTCAGAAAGCTGTGAAACTAACTCATTTCCTGCAACAGGACTTACTTTGGTCCTGGATGAATAATATTGAAGATATATGCTTAAAATATTCCTAACATCAGAATTTGTGCATGTGTTTTCTTCCCCAAGAAAGCTATAAACAGCAAAACTTTTGCTGTAAGCTTCCCTGTGTCCTCTCTCCCTCTCTCCCTTTCCCCTCAGGTAAAACTAAAAAGAATTTTAAAAGCCCATTTTTCTGTGATCAGCAGACCTTATTATTCTCCCAATTCCAATTCCTTTTAAACACAATTTGTAAAATCCTGTGAGATACTGTCTTCTTTGCTGTGAGCCTACAAGGTTATAAAGTAAATAAAACTTAAGTTACAATTCCGAGTTTCCTCAAGATCTAAGACATGTTAATTGTCTTTGTTTCTTTTTGTTTGTTTGTTTGTTTAATTTATTTATTATTATTATTATACTTTAAGTTCTAGGGTACATGTGCATAACGTGCAGGTTTGTTACATATGTATACTTGTGCCATGTTGGTGTGCTGCACCCATCGTTTCTTGCTCTGGTGACATCTTCCCGCCGCACGTATTTACGCCTTAAAAAGTTTAAAAGGTAATCAAAAATCTAACACTGGCTACCCACCCGCGACGCCTTCCATGCTGTGGAAGCTTTATACTATCACCCTGCTCAATAAAGCCTACAGCTTTTTAACTCTAGGTCCGATCCGTGTCTCTCTCTCCCGGCAGGCTGCCGCCACACCAAAACTTTGGTGTGGCTAAGGCAAAAACCTTTGGTGTTACAAAAAACCACAAAAGGCCTCAAATAGTCAAAGTTATCCCAGGAAAAAAAACTGGAGAAATTACATTACCTGACTTCAAATTATAATATTGAGCTATATTAACCAAGATACCACGATACTGGCATTAAAACAGGAATATAAACCAACAGAACTGAATGCAGAACAAAGAAGCAAATCTACACATCCACAATGAACTCATTTTTGGCAAAAAGCCAAGAATACACATTGGGAAAGAGACAGCCTCTTCAATAAATAGTGCTGGGAAAACTGGTTAGCCATACTGAAAAGAATAAAACTAGACTACTATATCTTCCCACATACAAGCATCAAATCAAAATAGATATTTAAACATGAGACCTCAAACTATGAAACTAATCAAAGAAAACACTGAAGAAACTTTTCAGGACAATGGACTGGGCAAGAATTTCTTGAGTAACACCCCACAAATACAGATAACAAACACAAAAATGGATAAATGGAATCACATTAAGTTAACACACTTATACACAACAAGGGAAACAATTAAAAAAACATGAAGAGACAACACACAGAGTAAGATAAAATATTTGTAAGCTATCCATCTAACAAAGGATTAGTAATCAAAATATACAAGGGAGTTCTACAACTCTATAGGAAAAATATCTAATAATCCAGTTAAAAATGGTCAAAAATTCTTAACAGACATTTCTCAAAAGAAGACATACAAATGGCAAACATGCATATAACAAGGTGTGGAACATTGTTGATCATCAGAGAAATGAATATCAAAACTACAGTGAGATATCATCTCGCCCCAGTTAAAATGGCTTTTATACAAAAAATAGGAAATAAAAAATACCGTTGAGGATGAGGAGAAAAGGTAACACGATTACACGGTTAGTGGGAAAGTAAATTAGTACCACAATTTTTGGAGACTCCTCAAAAAACTAAAAAGAAAGCTACCATGTGATCCAGCAGTTCCACTGCTAGGTATATTCCCATAAGAAAGGAAATCTGTATATTAAAAAGATACCTGCTCTCTCAAATGTTTCAGCACTATTCACAATAGCCAAGATTTGCAAGCAACCTAAGTGTCCCTCAACAGACAAATGGATAAAGAAAAAACCTGGTACATAAGCACAATGGACTGCTATTCAGCCATAAAAACGAATGAGATCCTTTCATTTGCAAAAACTTGAATGGAATTCAAGATAATTCTGTTAAGTGAAATAAACTACGCATTGAAAGACAAACTTTGTATGTTTTCACTTACTTTTGAAAGCTAAAAATTGAAACAATCAAATCGTGGAGATAGGAGGTAGAAAAAATGATTACCAGCAGCTGGGAAGGGTAGTAGGTGATGAGAGTGGGTTTCGTTCATATGTACAAAAAAAATACTTAAAGAATGAGAAAGACATAGCATTTGATAGCGTAACGGTGTGACTACAGTCAACAACAATTTATCGTACATTTTAAAATAACTAAAAGTGTATACTTAGATTGTTCATAACACAAAGAATGGATAAATGCTTGAGGCAATGAATATCTGTACCCTGATGTGATGATTACATCTTGTATGCCTGTACCAAAATATCTCATGTATCCCATAAATATATATACCTACTAGGTAACCACAAAAATTAAACATAAAAAATTAAAAGTAAATTAATTTTGTAAGTGTAATGAAATTCTTGTTTTTTAAGCATATTTTATCCATAGCCAAATTAAAGTTATATATATCTAGAAGTTTGTTGAAATGGTATCATTTACAGTGACATTATTTCAGACAAAATGTAGTTCTAGGAAAATACAAGTAAGACAAGCTACTGTATCTACTGCAATACTGGTTAATTATGTTATGAATCCTCATGCTGTCAGATACTTTTGGTCACCGCAGATCAAATTTAAGGTCAGGCACAGTAACTCACGCCGGTAATGCCAACACTTTGGGAGGCCGAGGTGGGTGGATCACTTGAGGTCAGGAGTTCGAGACCAGACTGGCCAACATTGTGAAATCCTGTCTCTACTAAAAATACATAAATTAGCCAGATGTGGTGACACAGACCTGACACAGACCTGTACCAGCTACTTGGGAGGCTGAGGCAGGAGAATCGTTTGAACCCAGGAGGCAGAAGTTGCAGTGAGCAGAGATCGAGCCATGCACTCCAGCCTGGGAGACAGAATGAGACTGTGTCTCAATAAAAAAAAAAAAAAAAGAAAAAAAGAAAAAGAAAAAAAAAATTAAGAAACAATGACATGATTATAACATTAGTTTTTTTTAGGCATACTAATCTTAAGGTATTTATTCAGGATAGCATTTGTGAGGGTAGTGAGCCTGGAGGTGAGAAAACAGTTTGAAAGCTATTAGTAATAACCAAGATGTGAGGTAAAAGCAGATAATACATGTGTTTTCATTTTCTCTTAATTTCATTTGAATGTTTATTGGTATAATATAAGAGATCATTTTGTCCATGCCTTTCTCTCACTACATTGTGAACTCTTTAGAGACATGCCATGTCTTTTGATCTCACAATGTCAATATCCCTTGAATTAATTAATAGTAAGTCACTGTTTTTCTCCCTATCTTTAATTTGAGTGAACAAATTGCCAGAGGGCTTAGATAGGCCTCTTCATAAAAAGGAAGAAACATTGGTAAGGAATTCTCAAAGGCTATTTCTCTAAATTATATAAATCTAAATTCATTTGATCAGTATCTCAACATCCCAATTCTCAAATACTTCATAGGAGCATAGGAGTGATAATTTATGATAAATGCTAGAAGAAAATTTGCATGAACTCAGTTCTTAACTTATTTCCTCAAACAAAAATCCTAAATAAATGCTATGCATTATCTTATCTGCTCAGTGAAATAAAAAGAAAAATTTCCCTCCAATGTGCAATAAATACATAACATATCACTGAGAATTATACGTGCTTCAAATGTTTGTATATTTTGTGGACTTTAATAATGTTTTACACTTAATAGATATTATAAAAGTAAGTTTAGTATTAGACAAATTTTTATTAAATTCAAATAAAAGTTCATAGGCTTGAGACGCTTGATGAATTTAAAAAATAAGAATAAGCAACCCTTGGCCCAATTTAAGGGGTATTTTTTCCATAACCACTTACTGTATTTAACGACTGAACATGGTTTAAAGCAGAAATGTTTTCTTGGAAAACCACAGGAGGCCAGGCATGGTGGCTCATGCCTGTAATCCCAGCGCTTTGGGAGGCCAAGGCAGGCGGATTGCCTGAGCTCCGGAGTTCAAGACCAGCCTGGGGAACACAGTGAAAACCTGTCTCTACTAAAATACAAAAAAAAAAAAAAAAAAATTAGCCTGGGATGGCAGCATGTGCCTGTAATCCCAGCTATTCAGGATGCTGAGGCAGTAGAATTGCTTGAACCTGGGAGACGGAGGTTGCAGTGAGTCGAGATTGTGCCACTACACTCCAGCCTGGGTGAAAGAGCAAGACTACATCTCTGAAACAAACAAACAAACAAAAAAACAGAAAACAAAAAACAAACAAACAAAACACAGGAAACACATTGTTAACACCTGTCACAGAAATTTAAAAATCAATTATTTTAACAGACATGTCTATTAATAATTAAATCATGACAGAAGAATAATTTGAAATAGTAGCTGTTTTCCCCATGCAATATAATCTTGTACATTTTAGTTAATCTCTGGATTCATTTATTCTGCTAGAAGATTCTGCTTTAATTACCAAAGGGAGGAATAGCAGCAGAACTAAATATAAGAACAATTTTTGGCTTTTAATTTTCAAAATTTTCAGTGGGAAAGCTGAAAGAATTCAGATCATGAAGAAATGAACAGTGAATTTGTGAGATTGCCTACTGATGAATAAGACCACAGCTATCTAATATCAAGCTATGTAAAAGTTTCCCACTGAAGAAGAAAGTCAAGGTAAAGAAAAGAAAGAATAGACATTAAAGTCCTCAGGAAAGGGAATTTATATGCCATGCAATATTTTCTAGATAAACCCTGCTATGGATGGTGGTGGTGGTATAGGTTTAATTAGATTTTAAGAGATTTGATAAGGTTTAAGAGATCAGAGATCACAGAAAACCAATTTCTCCCTTTCTGGGTTGAACACCAAGGAGATTTCAGACCCTCAGAGAAGAATTATCTATATTTTATGTCTAAGCAGAAAGGTTCTTAGATAAGCTTCTGAAAGTTTGCCATTGCTCAACATGCAAAATAATTATAGAATGGTACCCATGCACTTGTAGGCTATGTGAGAGGCTAAAAGAGAACAGATCTACTGATACATTGTTTTACATAATTCCTGCTTACCTCCAATCCCAGAATTTTGATACAAACCTAAGAAATAAAAGAAACTCTAAGCTCACTAAGATGATGTTTCTACTGCTAAAAAAAAAAGAGTTATTCAAAAAGTTGAAAATAAAGCAAAAGAAAGAAGAAATTACAATGTGCTTTTTCAATATCATACTGGAGTAGCACTAGTCAATGTACATATCTGTAATAAAACCAGGCACTTGCATCAGAATGCACATTTGCATGCTGTTCCTTCATTGAGAAGGTCTTGCTATTAAATAGAAGACAAAATGCTAGACAAATTAAATAATGTACTTAGTGTCATAGTTGACTTCAAGCTGGCAAAAACTTTGTATTTTGTGACTGACAGTAACAAACATTCCCCGGACTAGAAGCTGAATAACATGCCACACTTCAGGTAGTACTGCACTAGAACATTATCTAATACATTTGATTAAAAGTCATATGATTCTCTAAGACCTGTAACTTTTTTGACTTGCTATTGCTCCAGATTGTAAAGTTAGATGCTAATTGGCAGAAGATTGATAATTTGGATTTTTTTTATCTATGAGATGAAAATTATTTCTGTTGAATATTGTAAAACAACATCCCAAAGCCTATAGCTTTATTTATCTGTAAGACATTAATCATTTCTATATGTAGCTTAATAACTTTATTCTGAATTTCTGTTTCCACTGACACACATGCACACACACAAATATATATACATATATATATATACACATACACACACAGTGATTGTGTATAGTCATATATATTATCTTTTAATGAAATTATTTTAATAGACAGAGCATAAAAACCATCAGGTAGCGTGTGACTGGGATTCATCTAAGGACACCAAGTTTATACTTAGAGCCGTTTCACAAAGCAAAACCCCAAAATCAGTGGCACTGGTTTTTGGGCCCCAGATTACTGTAAGCCATCTTTAATCATCTGGAGCTTCTATCTTTTCCTGAAATTTTGGATGGTGAAGTTACTTTATAATTACACTGTAAGGGTGGTAGTTGCTGTTATGTATCCATCCAGGATCATGTCATCTGCAGACAAAGATAGTTTGACTTTCTCTTTTTCTATCTGAATATCTTTTCTTTCTTTCTCTTACCTGATTGCCCCAGCCAGAACTTCCAATACTATGTTCATGATTTTATCCATTCTCATCATTCCTATTCAACATAGAACTGGAAGTCCTAGATAAAACAAATTAGTCAAGGAAAGAAAGAGAAGGCATCTTAATAGAAAAGGAAGAAATCAAACTATCTATCTTCACTAATGATTATTCTATAACTAGAAAATCCTAAAAGCTCTAAAAGAAGTTTCCTAGAATCGATGAACAACTTTAGTGAAATTTCAGGGTAACAAAACAATGTACAAAAATCAGTAGCATTTCTATACAGCAACAACATTCAGGCTGAGAATGAAATCAAGAAAACAATCAAACTTACAATAGCCAAGAAGAAAATGAAATACATAGTAATACAGCTAACAAAAGAGGTGAATATCTCTACAAGGAGAACCACAAAACAGTGTTGAAAGAAATAAAATATGACACAAATAAATGGGAAAAAATTTTCTGCTCATGGATTGGAAGAATCAATATTGTCAAAGTGGTCATACTCTTTGCCCAAAGCAATTTACTGATTCAATGCTATTCCAATAAAATCTCCTGCGCCAGTTTTTACAGAATTAAAAAAATATATTCTAAAATACATAAAGAAACAAAAAAAGCCTGAATAATCAAAGCAACCTTAAGCAAAAAGAATAAAGCCAGAGGAATAAAACTACCTGACTTCAAACTACATTGTAAAGACATAGTAACCAAAACAGCTTGGTTGGCACAAAAACAAAGACACAGCATAATGGAACACAATAGAAAACTCAGAAATAAAGTTTTGCACCTACAACCATCTGGTCTTTGGCAAGGCTGACAAAAACAAGCAATGGGGAAAGTATTCCCTATTCAATAATTAGTGCTGGGATAACTGGATAGCCATGTGCAGAAGATTAAAGCTGCAGCCCTGCCCTTCACTATCTACAAAAATTAACTCATAATATATTAAAGATTTAAATGTAAGACCTCAAACTATAAGAATCCTAAAAGACAACTAGGAAGTACTGTTCTTGACGTCAACCTTGACAAAGAATTTTTGGCTAAGTCTACAAAGGCAATTGAAAAAAACTAAAATAGGCAAGTGACACCTAATTAAACTAAAGAGCCTCTTTACAGAAAAAGAAACTATCAGCAGTGCAAACAGATAACCTACAGTGTGGTAGAAGCTATTCACAAACTGTGCATTGGACAAAAGCCTAATGTTCAGAATCTATAGGAAACTTAAATCAACAAGTGAAAAGCAAATAACTTCATTGAAAAATGGGAAAATCACTTGAACAGACACTTCTCAAAAGAAGACATACAAGTGGCCAACGAACATGTGAAAAAAGTTCAGTATCACTAATTTTCAGATAAATACAAATCAAAACCATAAGGTGATGCCATCTCACACCAGTCAGAATGGCTATTACTAAAAGGCCAAAAAAAAAAAACAGATGTTGGTGAGGCTGGGGGGAAAAGAGAATGCTTACACACTGTTAGTTGGAAAGTAAACTAGTTTAGCTACTGTGGAAAGCAGTCTGGAAATATCTCAAAGAACCAAAAGCAGAACTAACATTTAACTGAGCAATCTCATCACTGGGTTTATATCTAAAAAGAAAATAAACAATTCTACCAAAGAGATACATACACTCATATGTTCACTGCAGCACCATTCACAATAACAAAGACATGAAATGAACCTTGGTGCCCATCAATGGTGGATTACATAAAGAAAATATACTGTATTAGTCAGGGTTGTCTAAAGGGACAAAACTAATACGATGTATGTATATATTAAGGGGAGTTTATTAGAAGAATTGACTCACAGGATTACATGTTGAAGTCCTATAATAGGACATCTGCAAGCTGAGGAACCATGTTAGGTAATGCTGAGAACGTCTCTTGACTTGAATCTCCCTACCACATATTGTTATTGTGAATAATAGTGTGTTATTCAGTACTGACGTGGCCTCTCATCTGTAATAACTGAGGAGCAAGGAAGCCAGTGCGAGTCCCAAAACCTCAAAAGTAGGGAAGCTGACAGTGCAACCTTCAGCCAAGAGCCCCTGGCAAACCAGTGGTATAAGTCCAAGAGTCCAAAAGCTGAAGAACTCGCAGTCTTATGTTCAAGAGCAGGAAGTATCCAGCATGGGAGAAAGATGAAGGCTGGAAGACTCAGCAAGTCTGCTCTTTTCAACTTCTGCCTGCTTTATTCTAGCTGCACTGGCAGCTGATTAGATGGTGCCCACCCAGATTGAGGGTGGGTCTGCCTCTCTCAGTCCACTGACTCAAATGTTAATCTCTTTTGGCAACACCCTCACAGACACACCAAGGAACAATACTTTGCACCCTTCAATCCAATCAAGTTGACACTCAGTATTAACCATCATACATATGCGTTATGGAATACTACAAAGCCATTAAAAAGAAAAAAATAATATATTTTCCAGCAACATGGATGCAGCTGGAGGACATTATCCTAAGCAAATTCTCACAGGAACAGAAAACCAAATACCACGTTCTCACTTATAAGTGGGGACTAAACATTAGGTACTCATGGACATAAAGATGGCAACAATGGATATTGGAGGCTTTAAAAATGACAAACTGGGGATGGAACAAGGGTTGAAAAACTGTTGGATAGTGTGCTTGCTGCCTTGGTGACAGAATCAATTGTACCCCAACCTAAGCATTATATAATATACTCATGTGGCAAACCTGTACATGTAACTGTTGAATCTAAAACTTGAAATTATAAAAAAATAAACAAAGTAGTCCTTATTTACCAAATAGACAATCATTTTTCACACCTTTGGGCATTTTCAAATGTCTTCCCCACTTCCCAGAACTTTTCCCCCATTCCCCTTTCGGCTAGCAAAGATGTCGCAATCCTTTGTTACTGATAACATAGTTTAGGAAACTTGAAGAGAGGGCAGAAAGACGTGTTAGGTAATGCTGAGAACGTCTCTTGACTTGAATCTCCCTACTACATATTGTTATTGTGAATAATAGTGTGTTATTTCAGTACTGAAGTGGCCTCTCATATATAATAGCAAACCATTTCTAGGAACAACAAAATCAATTTTGTGGAGAGTAAATTAACCTGTGTGGTCAATTTGCATGTTTTTACATGAGATTGCACTAAGGTTTTGTATTTTTCAAAGACCCAAGTAGCAATTTGGAAGGCATGCTATAGGCATTGTTGTTAATCCTTAAGTATAAAAGTATTTCAATACCTCAGGACATAACCTTACGAAAGGAAAAACTTAAGCAAGTATCATCTTCTTAAACTTTGCATGTTGCCAAGATACCGTGAGAAAATAAACATAGGAAATTGATTTTTTAATTCTCCTATGGTACTGAATAAACCATCAAAAAGAAAATCTGCCAACATATGGCAGTCTGAAATGCAGTTGGAGAATCTTTCCACCTGGGACCACTGAATGAGCTACTTGGCTGACCTTTGCAAGGTCCCCTGTGAAAAACAATAAGGAATGTATTCCCTTAGTCCATGCTGAACACTTGAAGTACCTGCATGTTACCCAACCTAACTGCCTCTAAACTCCCCAGAGACAAGGACACCGACACAAAACTGATTTATGATGAAGAATGTAGTTTTTGTTTCCAAAATGCCAGATAAGAGGCAATGCTAGCATACCACTTCTACTTGAAAGGGTAAAAAAGTTTGTAGAGATTCACCCTGTGAACTATTTTCAAGAAGTGATACAGGAACTGAACAGGAAAACCAAGGGAATTCAGACTCTTTGAAGGAAAGTGACAGGCTGCAACTACACAGTGAATTAGGCAAAGAACTGTGAGTCCCCAGAATGTGAAGAGGGGAAGATACTGCCTCTGGGACACAAACCAATGAAGAGCTTGAAAGTCCAGGCCACAGAAAATACTTACTTCTACTCAGCACTGGAACCAACTTGGGAGGGGGTCATGAGATATAAAAGTGGAAGCAGTATCAGAAAGACCCATGTGCACACTCCCAGTGTCCAGCATGGACTGAGGGAAGACATTTCTTGTTTTCCATAGGGGACTTTGTGGAGGTCAGCCAAATAGCTCAAGCAGCGGTCACAGGTTGAAAGACACCCCTAACTGGGTTTCACAATGTAATGACAAAGGGGTTGAACTCCTTTGGTCAGGAACTGGGGTGGGGGTGAGTAAAAAGTGGGCTGCAGCCAGGAATGCAGAAGTCAGGCACCTGACTTTGTAGGCAGATGAAGTGGCCGGGGGGGGGGGGGGTGGAGAGGGATGGCCTAAAAGCCATGGTTGCTTTATCCACAGGGAAAGCTTATGAGCTTATGACCTGGGGCAGTTGTGAGTTCTGAATGCAGGCTGCCTGGAACTTAGCTCGCTGCTTCTAGTGGAACACTGTGGGAGTGGGGTTTGCCTCAGCAAGTTTTTGGGATCTGTGTGGGACTTACTGCTGCCTGGCCTTCCCCAATCCCTGCACAAAGTCTTTTGTGCAGCAGAGGCAGAAACATTCCTTTCTGGAACATTAGCTCAGTGGCCTGAGAGTTCTTACTGTCCCCTGACACCTATGGGGCTGCTTCTTGCCCTGGACATGTAGAGTCAAAGTACAAATCCTCCTGACCCAGCCCCTGCCTGAGTTTGCTCTGTTACCCACCCTGGTAGCTTAGAACAAAGGACAAAATATTCGGGAGCTATGTGTCCCTGACCATTGCCTGAGAAACCAGAGTGACTCCACAAGCAACATAAGGCAAGCAAAAATCTCACTGCTACTACCATAACTGTTGCTCTATTGGAAGCACAACCTTCTGGCTGGAGGCCAACCAACACAGTCCATTGCAGCATCTCCTGGTAGAATAACACTGTACCCAGAAAGAAGAAAATGGCTGTGTGACCTCAGCTATCACCACTAGTTGTATCACTATGGATAACCAGAGGTTCTGGAGTCTATTAATGTGACCAGTTTATTACTATTGTAACTTGTGCTCAAGAAAGCCAACACACCATGGCTATCTGTAACCAAGGAATCTCACAGAGTCTACATTACTCCTCTGACACTGCAATTAAAGCTGATGCTGCCATCCACTGCTGGGAGACTTGAGGACAGGTCACAGAATCAGATATCTTGCAGACACTCCCCAGCACTATCCTTGAGTGAGGCAACTTAACTGGGTGGCTAGACCAGAGGAGCAACAGCACTCACAGTATTCTGGCTCCTAACCACTCCCACTTCTAGGGGATGGGGAGTACACCAAATAAAGGGAATACTTCATGGGAAAAAAGAATCCTGATGGCAGGCCTTGTGCACCAGATCTTTCCACTGGTGGGAAGTTTCTTTCAGCAGAGACACAGTTGCAGTGCTAGGCTCAGCAGGAAAAGTCTTCAGCTCCAACCCAACAGTCAGACAGCCCTTGCGCATGTGAAGAGTCTTGGATAAGGGAATGTCTATTGTTATTTATCTACCAACAAAGGCACATTTTTGGCTTCTCTTACAGGAGCTTGGCATGGGTGCAACTATAGAAAGATTTTCTGGAACACAACAGGGTGACTGCATTGCCACAGGAGGAGCACCCCCCAGGTTCAGGCTTGCATGAGAGACAGAGTCACAATTCCTCCCCACTTGAAATATCAACATTTCTACAGATGAAAATAGGTACCTGTTTGATATGAATAGCCAGAGCACTGGGACAGAAGTGTGTCTGAGAGGCAGATAGCTTTCCTGTTTACCAGGCAGAGGAGCTAAGGTGACTTCAATTCATCTTTTTGATAAGACCTTAACGTGACTCAATTAAAGCTCCTCCAGCCACCTCTGTCAAGGCTGGGACCTCTGCCCACCATCAAGTATTGTATTCACCCATTTTCTTTAGCCACAACTGGTCCCGACCTAGGGACACCTCCCTACTGGCCTGAAGGCTGAACCATCAAACCAGTAAATAATATACTGGGCTAAATAAATAAATAAATGCACAGCATGAGGAAATGAGGTAAACTTCAAGAGACCTCTACCATTCCAACCCCATAGGAGACAATGAACTTGCTCACACATCAAACATATTGCTACTACACCCAGCATATGAGAAATTCAACATACAAAGATTCTCTGGAACCAAGGAAATCTTATAGAGTCTTTATCCCTGAAAGTACCAAGAACTGAATTAGGCTATACATTACCATAAGCATTAAAGCTATATCTTTAAAGGGAAAAAAAAGCAGTAAAAGAAAACATATATTCAATAATAATTTTAAAAAATTCTACCCAAATTAGAAGGAACCAAAAAAGTAACTCTGGTAATATAATAAAGCAGGATTCTACAACACCCGCAAAAGATTGCACTACCTTTCCAGCAATGGAACAAAATCAAGATGAAATATTTGAAATACCAAGTAAAGAATTCAGAAGATCTATTATTAAGATACCCAAGAAGATCTGAGAGAAGGTGAAAATCATCATAAAGCAATTTAAAAAGCAGTTCAGAATTTAAATAAAAACATTTCTAGAGAGTTAGATATCATAAAATAAAATCATTCAGAACTTCTGGAAATGGATGGCACAGTTAGGAAACTACAAAATGCAGTGAAAAGTTTTAACAATATACTAGAACAAGTAGAAAAAGCTTTTCAGAGATCGAAGACAAGGCTTCTGAATTTGCCAATCAGGCAAAAATAAAGAAAGGACAATCAAAAGAAATGAAGCGTTCAAGAACTATAGGATTATGTAAAATGTCCAAACCTAAGAATAATTGGTGTTCTTGAGGGAGAAGAGAAAACAAAAAAGTCTGGAAAACTTATTTGAGAAAAACTTTCCTGGCCTGCCTAGAGATTTAGATATCTAAACGCAATAAACTCAAAAAACTCCTGGGAAACTCGTTGCATAAAGATCTTCACCAAGGCATGTAGTCATCAAGCTATCTAAAGTCACCATGAAGGAAATAATTCTTAGAGCAAAATGACAAAAGCATCAGATAATCTATAAATGAAAAACTATCAGACTAATAGCATACTTCTCAGCAGAACCCTACATGCCAGAAGGGTTTGGAGTCTTATCCTCAGCATCCTTAAGCATAACTGTCAGCCAAAAATTTTGTAGCCAGTGAAACTAAGTTGCATAAATGAAGTAGAAATAAGGCCATTTTATTATAAGGAAATGCTGAGAAAATTTGTCATTACAAAACCAGCACTACAAAAGAAAGCTAAAAGAAATTCTAAACTTTGAAATAAAAGTTTAATATGCACCAAATTAGAACTTCTTAAAAACTTAAAACTCACGGGGCCTATAAAACAATAATGCAATGAAAAAGTGAACTAGGTAGATAATAATTAGAATGATGAACAGCATATTACCTCACATCTCAATATGCTCATTGAATGTAAATGACCTAAATGCTCCACTTAAAATATACAGGAGGTAAAATGGATTTAAAAAATCACAAACCAAATATCTTCTGTCTTCAATAGACTCACTTAATATGGAAAGATTCATACAAACTCAAGGTAAAGGTGTTAAAAAATATTTCACATGAATGGAAACCACAAGCAAGCAGAAGTAGCTATTATTATATCACACAAAACAGACTTTGAAGAAACAACAGTTAAAAAAAGATGAAGGTCATTATATAATAATAAAATAATAAATCTACAAAAATATATTAAAATATTAAATTTATATGCACCTAAAACTGCAGCTACTAGATTCATAAAATAATTACTGCTAAGCCTAAGAAATGAGATAGACAGTAACACAATAATTGTGGGAGAATTCTAAACACCACTGACAACACTAGACAGTTCATCAAGGCAAAACGTTAACAAAGGAACAATGGACTTAAATGATATGCTGAAACAAATAGACTTAACAGATATTTACATAACATTCTAACCAACAAGTTTAGAATATACATTCTTCTCATCAGCACATAGAACATTCTCCAAGATAGACCATATGAAAGAACCACAAAACAAGTCTCAGTAAACTTTAAAACCACATACACAGTTTTCTTACTCGTAAGTAGAAGTTGAACAATGAGAACACATGGACACAGGGAGGGGAAAAACACACACTTGTCAGGGGGTGAGGGACAAGGAGAAGGAGAGCGTTAGGACAAATACCTAATGCATGCGGAGCTTAAAACCTACCTGATGAGTTGATAGGTGTAGCAAACCACCGTGACACGTGTATACCTATGTAACAAACCTGCATATTCTGCACACATATCCTGGAACTTTAAAAATATTGAAATCGTGGCAAATATCCTCTCACACCCTAATGAAATCAAAATAGAAATCAACTCTAGAAGGAACCTTCAAAATTATACAAATACATCAGAATTAAATAATCTCCCAAATGATTTCTGAGTTAAAAATGAAATCATTATAAATTTTAAAATTCCTTAAATTGAATGGTAATAATAGCTCAAGTTTTCAATAACTCTGGGATACAGAAAAAGCAGTGTTTAATAGGAAAGTCTATAGCACTAAATGCCTACATCAAAAAGCCTCAGAGAACACAAAGGGACAACCTAACGTCACACCTCAGGAAACTAGAGAAACAAAAACAAACTAAACCGAAAGCAAGCAGAAGAAAAGAAATAACAAAAATCAGAGAAGAACTAGATGAAATTAAAACAAAAGAATTAATTAAAAATCTGGTTACTTGAAAAAATAAACAAAATTGATAGACCTTTAGCTAGATGAGCCAAGAAAAAAGAGAGGATCCAAATAAGCACAATTAGAAATGAGACTGGAGACATTACAACTGACACTACAGAAATACAAAAGATTACCTGAGACTACTATGAACACTTTTATGAGCACAAACTAGAAAACTTAAGAGAAACTAGATAAATTCCTGAAAAAGTTCAACCCTCCTAGATTAAATCAGGAAGAAATAGAAACCTGGAACAAATAACAAGCAGCAAGATTGCATTCATAATTTACAAATGACCAAAATAATAAAAGCTCAGGACCTGAATTATACCAGACATTCAGAGAAACATTGTTATCAAGCCTAGTGAAACCATTTCAAAAGACTGAGAAAAAGGGACCTGATATCATTTGGCTGTGTCCCCACCCACATCTTACATTGAATTTCCACCTGTTGTGGGAAGGAACCAGTGGGAGGTGATTGAATAATGGAGGCAAGCCTTTTCCATGCTGTTCTCATGATAATGAGCCTCATGAGATCTGATATTTTTAAAAAGAAAAGTTACCCTGCACAAGTTCTCTCTCTTTGTGCCCTGCCATTTATGTAAAATGTGACTTGCTCCTCCTTGCCTTCCACTATGATTGTGAGGCTTCCCCAGCCATGTGTAATTGTAAGTCCATTAAACTTCTTTCTTTTGTAAATTGCCCAGTCTCTGGTATGTCTCTATCAGCAGCATGAAAATGCATTAATACAGTAAATTGGCACCAGTAGAGTGGGGTATTGCTGAGAATATACCCCAAAATGTGGAAATCACTTTGGAACTGTGTAACAGGCAGAAATTGGAACAGATTAGAGGGCTCAGAAAGAGACAGGAAAATGTGAGAAAGTTTGGAACTTCTCACATGTCAAAATGACTTTGACAAAAAATGCTGATAGTGATATGAACAATAAGGTCCAGGCCGAGTGGGTTTCAGAAGGAGATGAGGAACTTGTTGGGAACTGGAGCAAAGGTGACTCTTGTTACGTTTTAGCAGAGAGACTGGTGGCATTTTGCCCCTGCTCTAGAGATTTGTGGAACTTTGAACATGAGAGAGATGATTTAGGGTATCTGGCAGAAGAAATTTCTAAGCAGCAAAGCATTCAAGAGGTGACTTGGGTACTGTTAAAGGCATTCAGTTTTATGAGGAAAGCAGAGCATAAAAATTCAGAAAATTTGCAGCCTGACAATGCAATAGAAAATAAAATCCCATTTTCTGAGGAGAAATTCAATCCTGCTGCATTAATTTGCATATGTAATGAGAAACCATATGTTAATCTCCAAGACAATGAGGAAAATGTCTCCAGAGCATGTCAGAGGTCTCCACACCTACACCTCCCATTACAAGCCCTAAGGTCTAGGAGGAAAATGTGGTTCCATGGGCCAGGCCCAGGGTCCCCTTGCTGTATGCAGCCTAGGGAATGGTGCCCTGTGTCCCAGCCACTCCAGCTGTGACTGAAAGGGGCCAATGTAGAAATGGAGTGTGACTTCAGAGGGTGGAAGCTTCAAGCTTTGGCAGCTTCCATGTGATGTCAAACCTGCAGGTGCACAGAAGTCAAGAATTGAGGTTTGAGAACCTCCACTTAGAAAATCCTGGATGTCCCAGCAGAATTTTGCTGCAGGAGTGGGGCTGTCATACAGAACCTCTGCTAGGGCAGTGTGGAAGGGAGATGAGGAGTTGGAGCTCCTATACAGAGTCCCTGCTGAGGTACTACCAAGTGGAGCTGTGAGAAGAAGACTGCTGACCTCCATACCCCAGAATGGTAGATTCACTGACAGCTTAGTCTGTGTGCCTGGAAAAGCCACAGACACTCAACACGAACCCATGAAATCAGCTGGGAGGAAGGTTGTACCCTGCTAAGCCACAAGGGCAGAGTTGCCCAAGACCATGGGAACCCACCTCTGGCATCAGCATGACCCAGGTGTGAGAAATGGAGTCAAAGGAGATCATTTTGAAGCTTTTAAGATTTGACTGCCCTGCTGGATTTTGGACTTGCATGGGCCCTGTAGCCCCTTTGTGTATTTACCAAATGCCTGTATCCCCACTATATCTAGGAAGTAACTAACCTGCTGTTGATTTTACAGGCTCATAGGTAGAAGGTAGTCACCTTGCCTCAGATGAGACTTTGGATTGTGGACTTTTGAGTTAATGATGAAATGAGTTAAGACTTTGGGGAAATGTTGGGAAGGCAAGATTGGTTTTGAAACATGAGGGTGTGAGATCTTGGAGGGGCCAGGGGCAGAATAATATGATTTGGCTATGTCCCTACCCAAATCTCATCTTGAATTCCCACATGTTGTGAGAGGGACCCAGTGCAAGGTGATTGAATCATGGGAGTAAGTCTTTCCTGTGTTGTTCTTATGATAGTGAATAAGTATCATGAGATCTGATGATTTTAAAAAGAGGAGTTCCCCTGCACAAGCTCTCTCTCTTTGCCTGCTGCCATCCATGTAAGACGTGACTTGCTCCTCCTTCCCTTCCACCATGATTGTGAAGCCTCCCCAGCCATATGTAACTGTAAGTCCATTAAACCTCTTTTGTTTGTAAATTGCCCAGTATCAGTTATGTCTTTATCAGTAGTGTGAAAATTGACTATTGCTGACCTCTTCCCTAAATCGTCCTATAAATCCAGTATCACCCTTATAGCAAAACCAGGTAATGACATTAAAAAAAAAAAAAGAACAAAAAGAAAAGAAAAGAAAAGAAAACTACAGACCAGTATTCCTGATGAAAATAGATGCAAACATTCTCAACAAAATACCAGTTAACAAAATTCAACAGCATGTCAAAAATATAATACACCATGATTAAGTGGGTTTCATCCCAAGGATGCAGGGATAGTTTACATACATAAGTCAATAAATGAGACACATCACATACAAAGGATTAAAAGCAAAAACTATAGCATCACCTCAACAGATGCAGAAAAAGCATTTGATTAGTTGCAGCATCTCTATATGATAAGAAGTCTTAAGAGACTCAGCATTGAAGGCACTTACCTCAAAATAGTAGAATGCCATACCTGACAAACCCACAGCCAGCATCATACTGAATGGGGAAAAAATTACATTCTTCCTGAGAACTGGAATCAGAAAAGGATGTCCACTTTCTCCATACCTATTTAACATAGTTCTAGAAGTCCTAGCCAGAACAAAAACTCTTAGATTTGATAAACAAACTCAACAAAGTCTCAGGTTACACAATCAATGTACACAAGTCAGTGGCACTGTTATACAACAACAATAACCATGCTGAGAATAAAATGAATAAGTCAATCTTTTTGACAACAGCTACAAAGAAAAAATAAAATGTTTAGGAATATCTTTAACCAGGGAGGTTAAAGGAGATCTACAAGCAGAACTACAACACACTGTTCAAATAAATCATAGATCACACACACACACACACACACACACACACACACACACACACACGAAATATAGAAACATTCTATGCTCATGAATTGGAAGAGTCAATATTACTAATACAACCATACTGCCCAAAACAATTTACAGATTCAATGTAATTCACATTAAAATACCAACATTTTTCACAGAATTAGAAAAACAATCCTAAAAATTGTATAGAATAAAATAAAAGCTCAAATAGCCAAAGAAATCTTAAACAAAAAGAACAAATCTAGAGGCATCATATTACCAACTTCAAATTATACTATAAGGCTATAGTTATCAAAACAGCATGGTACTGGTATAAATGCTGGCACATGGTCCAATAGAACAAAATAGATAACACAGAAATAAAGCCAAATACATATAGCTAACTGATCTTTGACCAAACATAAAAAATATAAATTGAGGAAAAGACACCCTATTTAGTAAACCCAAAACTCACTTTGAATTGTAAAAATCCCCATGTGTCATGTGAGGGACCTGATGGGAGGCAATTAAATCATGGGGGTGAGCTTTTCCCATGCTGTTCTCGTGATAATGGATAAGCCTCGTGAGATCTTATGGTTTTATAAAGGGGACTTACCCTGTACATGCTCTCTTGCCTGCCATCATGTAAGACTGGACTTTGCTCTTCCTTCACCTTCTGTCATGATTGTGAGGTCTCCCCAGCCATGTGGAACTGTGAGGCTATTGTATCTCTTTCCTTTATAAATTATCCAGCCTTGGATATGTGTTTATTAGCAGCGTGAGAACAAACTAATACATCTGATTTCCTGATAGTATCAACAAAAGTCCAGGAATTGAGTCTCATTGTCTCTAATTAGCTTGACCTTTGTCATAAACTCAATCCTGAATCAAAAACTATAGACAGAGGAATAAAATGTGATTGTTGTAGGCTTATGCCATAAATTTGTATCTATAGAGCTTGTATTATAGTTAGTTTCACCTGAAGTACATAGTGTGAAATTAAAATTAGGATATTTAAATACAGAAAAGTGGTTTCTGGGTGGCCAAAACAAAACAAATGTTAACTACAAGAAAACAGGTTATATAGCAGCATACACCTCAACTAAAGTGTATTTCATATGGAAATATATACTGTTCCTAGTACCAAGAGCTGTCACATGACATTGCATTTAACAATACCTTGTTAAAGTATTCCCATTACATAGACATAGGAAGATAGAAGAGAATAAAGTTCCAAGAAGTACAAGAAAAATCCCAAACATGATGTAAAAATGTGTAATGTGAAAAGAGCAGTGACAGAACCAACACCAGAAGAGAGCTATTATCTTATAGTCAGGAAAGGTCTGCCCAATATCTTATCTCCTTCCTCACATAGAGTCCTAACTTTATTTATACAGAGAATTTTCCAAAGAAATACAATTCTAATGTTACAGAAAATATCAACAGAAAGCAGATTTTTATTTGCATATTTTATTACATTCATACCTAAGTATTTCATTTTGGGAGATGCTAATGTACATGGTATTGCGTACTTAATTTTGGATTCCAATTGTTGTTTTCTCATAATTGTTTAGTTTTAATTTTGGGGGGTACATAAGAGGTGTGTATTTTTTATTGCTTGTACATACAAAAGCGACTGAATGGCTTTTGTACATTAACCTTGTATCATTCAATCCTGCTATAATTGCTTATTAGTTCCAGGATAGTCAACCTTGTCAATTTTTTAAAAAATTATTCTACATGTGCAATCTGCGAACAATAACAACTTTACTGCTTCCTTCTCAATCTGTTTATCTTCTACTTATTTTTTTCTTGTCCTGTTGCATTCACTAAGATTCGCAGCACAATATTGAAAAGGAATGGTGAGAGGGACATCCTTGCCATGTTCTTGATTTTGGTGGTAAAATGTCTGGTTTATCACCATGGATTATAATCTTATCTGTAGGTATTTTTGGGATTCTTTATAAATTTTAGATAGTTTCCCTAGACTACAATACATTTTTATGCCTAGAAAACTTTGAGCTAGTCATGCATTAATCATTTGGTTTCCTTGAGTGTTCTTAGTTTTACAAGGCAATACAAAAATTCACACTCACATGGGGTCCTAGATGAGTTTTCTGCATTTTGAATTGATTATTCTGTACTGTAGGGCTGTCTAATCAGATACTACCACAGTCACTGAAAATGAACGCTTTCATAGATCCTTGCTCTCTTATTCATGTAACCACCATGCAAGGAAGACAGGGAGTGGGGCTGACAATTAGATGACACACAAGGCTGTATTCCACTCTCAAGAATCCTCACAGGAACGGTTAGCAGCAGTAGAAAATAATGATGGAATCATTTAAAATGCTTTAATTCAACTCTAGGTCATATGCATATTCTTTAACAACAGGTAGTTTATATTCTGGCTTGGTTAGGTAAAGCATAAGTTAGAGGTGAAATGGGATAAATTTTTGCCTTCCACTTGGAAACTAGAGACCAGTTTCTATTTTTTTAAACGTCTATTGAGAAACGTCTTCAACTATATAAGCAACAAATATCTGATGATACTAGTTAGCCTACTAAAATACAATGTGTGACTACGAAGTAAAGTGGAAGTCAGTCTAATTGTGTCAAACACATACATCAGTTTCAATAACCCAAGGATTTTATTGCTACTTTGAGAATTATTACTCAAATATGGATGGGGTAATAATGGGCAATAATGGGCTTATGGGCACAAACTGAGCAATCACTTTGGATTTTAATAAACTCTCACATCTGATTATATTTTCAGTTTTAATGACCAAATATTCTTTTCCCTCACAAGTTATTTACAAATATATGGTGTGTGGATTACCAGCCTATCTTTTCATGGGAAGCTTCCGGTAAGGGCTTCAATGATTGTTTCTCTTTGTTCCATTCATTCTTCAGAATCCCAACATTGTATTGTTAAATCTGCCCCATTCTCTAGTTATAGACCTTGACTTCTAATTACTGCTGGAGAAAATCATATAAAAATGCTTTAATGTTAGGATGAGTGGGGCAGCTCATGCCCGTAGTCCCACAACTTTGGAAGGCCAAGGCAGGCGGATCACTTGAGGTCAGAAATTCAAGACCAGCCCGGCCAGTGTGGTGAAACCCCATCTGCACTAAAAATACAAAAAGTAGTCTGGCGCCATGGCACATGCCTGTAATCCCAGTTACTCAGGAGGCTGAGGCAGGAGAATCATTTGAACCTGGGAGGCAGAGGTTGCAGCGAGCCGAGATTGCACCACCACACTCCAGCCTGGATGACAGAGCAAGATGCAAGACTCCATCTCAAAAAAAAAAAATGCTTTAATGTTATCTATCACACTAAAATTATGTTAATATGGGGGACATATACAGCACTTTGGGATATACCTCTATGACATATACCTCTATGACATAGAATTACAACTCAACATATAAACTAGAAAACTTACAGTAATTTACATTGATATTAAGTTACTTTCTCCACTTTATGCATCAATATATGTTTAATCAATGTTTTCAGCATCTTTAATCAAAACCAACTTCAAATATATGAATATATGACCATATATATGGTCACAGAGGCTGGTGTTGAACCTCTGGTACAGATTTTAATACATCATCCTTGCTTTGTTACACACTGTCATTACTAGTCCATGTGTGGTCCTGTTTTGCTTTTCTAATTAAGTATATGGCATATACCTCTACGACAGATTATAGTACAAAAAGTGGAAGCAAGGCTTTTTTCAAAATTTATAACAGAAAATCATTTAACTTGCCATATTGAGGTCCTTATACCACAGTAGAATTATATAGTCCTAGAAGACATACCAAGGGAACCAAATTTAGGACAAAAAAGTCAGAAATATGTTGAAATCACAGAAAATTAAGTTTAATTTTCAGGCATACAAGACATCTTCGGAAAAATCCAGAGATACTAAGAAAATGATTTGCATTGACTGAGGTCCTATGAGTGTTGGTGGAAACAAAAACCAGTAGAATTTGAGTTGTTAATAACAATTCACAAGCTGGTGTTGAACCTCTAGTACAGATTTTAATACATAATCTTTGTCTTGTAACACTCTCATTATTAGTCCATGTGTGGTCCTCTTTTGCTCTTCTAATTATATACAAAATGCCTGAGAATTAACAACCCAACATAGAAACTAGAAAAATGACAGTAATTTACATTGTAATTAAATTACTTTCTCCACTTTATGTATCAATATATGTTTAATCAATGTTTTCAGCATTTTAGTCAAAATCAACTTCAAATATATGAATATATTTAGTGAACAAAATTGACATTGTGTCATGTCTAATGAGAAAATATAGGAAGCAAATAGAAGGGGCAGCAAAATAGTACTTAGGTAATGTCTTGCTTAAGATAAAATTTAAAATATAAAAAGGAGTTTGTTAAATGAAGGGATATATGGGGAGAAATGCCTATTTTAGATTGGAAAGGGTCTACAAGGGCTACCTCATCCAATCTTCTCCTAATTTAATAACCACTTCCCCTTATCTGTAAGGGGAATTCCAGCTTCCAATTAAAAACCTTTGGTAAAGGGAAACTCACTACTTCACTGTCTTGTTGCACATTTCTGATTGTTGGGAGATTTACTCTTATGTTTAACACTATTTCTTACACTATAAAACTAAAAACGTTGTAAGACATAATTAAAAGCACTCTCTGAGTGAAGTCCTCGCTTTGACACTTACTGACTGTGAGACTTCAGGAGTTTGTAAATCTCTTTAATTCACAGAGCTATAAATGAAATTACATTGTCATGGTTACCACCAACATTAAATGAATTCAGATTTCTTGTTAAGCATACTCATTTATCATATTTCCTGTATGTGCTATGGAGTAAAATAAATAGACATAACTTATTAGACTGTAAGCTCTAAAACTGCATCAATCTAATTTACCACTGTATCCCTGAAATTTAAAACACACAAAATGTACTCTAAAAATTGTTAAATGAACAACCGACTTTAAGGAATATACAACATCAATTAAGAACATAGATCTGAATGGGTCTTAAACATGAACTACAAAGAATAAAAGATATGATGGGAAATGTTACCCTAGCATTCATCAGTGGTCCCCAATTAACACAGTATTTGAGTTGTGCACAAAACGAGTTGACTGGTAAACAGAAGGTCTAAGGTCTAAAACTGTAGCTTTCCTTGTGTTTATTGTCATCATAATTATCAGTTGTCATTATCATCATAGCAACAATTATTGGGCATTTCTATGTTCCAGGCACTGTGCTTAGAGCTTTACATGAAATAACTAATTTAATTCTCACAATGCCTTAATGAAATAGGTACTATCATTATTGATCTCATTAGATAAAAGGCCTTGATAAATTAACTAAGTTGCACAGGACCAAATCTATAAAAAATTGCAGAACAGTGCCTCAAATGCATTCTATTTTTTATTCAAAGTTGACACTCTGAACCACTATTCTATATTTCTGGAAGAATCACTCATGCCAGCAAGTGCTCTGGCTTTTCTGAGGCATGCCAGACCCCATGCAAGGGGTCCAAAATTGGGCTCCACCTGTGTCAGCGGCTTTGGCAAGGGTGAGAGTGGAGCTTGAAGAGCCAAGACCAAGGGGCGTGGTGCTGCGGAGGCACAGCTGTGAAAAATGCCTCTCTTAGCATTATTATGTTTTTTTCATCCATTCATTATATTGGCACAAGTCATTTCCAGGCTTTTTCAAAATGCCTCAATCTAAACCAAACATACCCACTTTGTTCTTTGTTACAAGCCCTATCCAGCTAGATTACTTCTAACTAACAGATACTCTTCTGAATCAAAGATTTAATTTACAGTCATGTACCACATAATGATATTTCAATAAATGATGGACCAAATATATGACGGTGCTCCTATATGTTTATAATAATGTATTTTTACTGTACTTTTTCTATGCTTAGATATGTTTATATACACAAGTACTTACCATTGTGTTACAATTCCCTACAGTACTCAGTACAGTCATATACTGTAGAGATCTGTAGCCTAGGAGCAATAGGCTATGCTATATAGCATAGGTGTAGACTGTACCATATAGATTTATGTAAACACACTCTATGATGTTGGCACAATGATGAAATTGCTAAAGGATACATTTCTTGAGAATGTATCCCAATTTTTAAGCAACACATGACTGTATTTGCATTTTAATGGAGTGCTTTGGTTATGTTATTTTATCCCTTAAGAGGTGTACTAAAATGGGACATGCTACCTCGGCAGCAGGTAGGTATAAGCAAACTGCTTATTGTTATCCTATTAGATATCCTGATCTAGACAGCAATACTCCACATACTTTAAGGTCATTCCTGTCTTTAGAAATCTGGCTATAATCTGTTTGAGTGTTGATATTTATGTCTATATTATATGATATGGTTTTGCTGTATCCCCATGCAAATCTTATCTTGAATTGTAACTCCCACAATTCCCACATGTTGTGGGAGGAACCCAGTGGGAGGTGATTGAATTATGGGGGCAGATCTTTCCTGTGCTGTTCTCATGATAGTGAATAAGTATCATGAGATCTTATGGTTTTAAAAATAGGAATTTTCCTGCAAAAACTCTTTCTTTGCCTACCACCATCCATGTAAGATGTGACTTGTTCCTTCTTGCCATCCGCCATGATTGTGAGGCTTTCCCGGCCATGTGAAACTGTAAGTCTAATTAAACCTCTTTCCTTTGTAGATTGCCCAGTCTCATATATGTCTTTATCAGCAATGTGAAAATGGACTAATACAATAAATTGGTATTAGTAGAGTGGGGTGTGGCTGAAAATATACCCAAAAATGTGGAAACTACTTTGGAACTGGGTAACAGGCAGAGGTTGAAACAGTTTGGAGGGCTCAGAAGAAGACAGGAAAACGTGGGAAAGTTTGGAACTTCCTAGAGACTAGTTGAATGGCTTTGACAAAATGCTGATAGTGATATGAACACTAAGGTCCAGGCTGAGGTGATGTCAGATGAAGATCAGGAACTTGTTGGGAACTGGAGCATAGGTGACTTTTGTTATGTTTTAACAGAGAGGCTGGTCACGTTTTGCCTCTGCCCTAGAGATTTGTAAAACTTTGAACTTGAGAGAGATGATTTAGGGTATCAGGTGGAGGAAATTTCTAGCAGCAAAGCATTCAATATGTGACTTGGGTGCTGTTAAAGGCATTCAGTTTTAAAAGGGAAACAGCATAAAAGTTAAGAAAATTTGTAGTCTGACAACGTGATAGAAAATAAAATTCTATTTTCTGAGGAGAAATTCAAGCCTGCTGCATTACTTTGAATAAGTAATGAAGAGCTGAATGTTAATCTGCAAGACAATGAGGAAAATGTCTCCAGAGCATGTCAGAGGTCTTCACGACAGCCCCTTCCATCACAGGCCTGGAGGCCTAGGAGGACAAAGTGATTCTGTGGACCAGACTCAGGGTCCCTGTGCTGTGTGCAGTCTAGAGACTTGGTGCCCTGTGTCGCAGCAACTCTAGCCATGACTAAAAGAGGCCAAGGTACAGAGCAGGCTGTGGCTTTGGAGGGTGCCAGCCCCAAGCCTTGGAAGCTTCCATGTGGTGTTGAGCCTATGGGTGCACAGAAGTCAAGAATTGAAGTTTGGGAACCTCCGCCTGGATTCCAGAGGATGTATGTAAACACGTGGATGTCCAGGCAGAAGCTTGCAGCAGGAGTGGGGCTGTCATGGAGAACCTCTGCTAGGGCAGTATGGAAGGGAAATGTGGGGTTGGAGCCCCCACATAGAGTTCTCCACTGGGGCACCACCTAGTGGAGCTGTGAGAGGAAGGCCACTGTCCTCCAGATCCCAGAATTGTAGATCCACTGACAGCTTGCACTGTGTGCCTGGCAAAGCCGTAGACACTCATCACCAGCCAGTGAAATCATCTGGGAATTAGGCTGTGCCCTGAAAAGCCACAGAGGCAGAGCTGCCCAAAACCATGGGAAACTACCTCTTGCATCAGCATACCCGGATGTGAGACATGGAGTCAGAGGAGATCATTTTGGAGCTTTAAGATTTGACTGCCCTGCTAGATTTTGGACTTTCCTGGGCCTTGTAGACCCTTTGTTTTGGCAAATTTCTCTCATTTGGAATGGCTATATTTACCTAATGCCTGTACCCTCATTGTATCTAGAAAGCATCTAACTTGCTTTTGATTTTACAGGCTTATAATTGAAAGGGACTTGCTTTGTCTCAGATGAGATGTTGGACTGTGGACTTTTAAGTAAACGCTGAAATGAGTTAAGACTTTGGGGGACTGTTGGAAAGGTATTGGCTTTGAAATGTGAGGACATGATATTTGTGAGGGGCCATGAGTGGAATGATATGGATTGGCTCTGTCCCAACCCAAATCTCATCTTGAATTGTAACTCCCACAATTCCCAATTTTCATGGGAGAAACCCAGTTGGAGGTGATTGAATTATGGTGGCAGGTGTTTTCTGCACTGTTCTTGTGAGAGTGAATGAGTCTCATGAGACCTGATGGTTTTAAAAATGGGAATTTTTAAATTTTTAAATCCCTGTTCTCCTACTGCTATCCACTAAGATGTGACTTGCTTCTCCTTACCTTCCACCATGATTGTGAGGCTTCCCCAGTCATATGGAACTGTGAGTTCTCCATTAAACCTCTTTTCTTTGTTAATTGCCCAGTCTCGGGTATGTCTTTATCAGCAGTGTGCAAATAGACTAACAGATTATGTAACAGCAATTAGTAAATATGTAATTAGACACTCCACCGTTAAGCACTTAATTCTTCATTAAAGAAACCCTCCCCTTTGAGCCACCAATATCCACAACAGAAAAGCTGCTCTCAGAAGAAGATCCAAGTCATTGAAAGTTGCCAATAAAGCAATCATTCAGGATTTCTTACTCCTCCATTAACATTAAGTGTACTTAATGTGCACAGCAACCGCCTGGGTAAAATTCAAAACCTGGATAAGACAGAATATTAGCTTAATAAAAAGGAGGATGGCGACTAGACGATTCTACCCTTACTATTTTATTTTCTACCTTAAGAAGAAATGCAGGGGGTGACATAAAAGGCAAGGATATAACCCCATTATCAAAGACTGAAAGAGCCCTAGAAAGCCCGGGATTTGTTTAAGGAAAGAAATGTATTCTGACAGCTAAAGTCTACACTTAACTGAGGGAGAATCCTTGTGGCCTTGAAGTTTCATCTTCTTGAGCCTCTTTGGGATCTGCATTCCTGCAGCACTTGTAATGTATTATCTAGCTCACTAATACACCTCTTGGCAAACAGCCTGGTATTGTTTCTTCTCTGTTCACATGGGAGAGCAGGTATGAGCCTGGTTTTACCGAACTGCCTGAGCTTGAGTTTCAGGTTCTTGTTCATTGCATGTCTAACCTCAAGTAGGTTATTTAACTTCTCTACACCTTAAATTTTCTCATCTGTAAGATGAAGATAGTATTATCAATATACAAGAATATTGTAATAGTTTGTCTAGACAATGTACGTAAAGTACTTAAAATGATTCCTTGTACATACTATAGACTCAGTAAACATTAGCTCTAATTATATTTACAAGCATCTTCTTACCTTAATGAGATTGTATATTTACTGAGGACTAAGTGCTTGGAGTGGAGTAGCCACTCGCCAAACGTCACTCTTTTATTTACCAAGTAAGAAGGAACAACCTCCTTAAAATGCTTTGCCCTGTTTAACTACATGAAGACACTGGCTGCCAGACTCACACAAAATAAATATTTATGCAAATGAAAAGGAGAAGATGCCACATATATCTATAATAAAAATAAATACATTAACTAGGTTGTGTCACATTTATATCCTTTACAATGCACTTCCATATCCATTACTTTATTTTACACCTGTGGAAGCTGCAACTCAGAAAGTTTAGGCGATTCACCAGAAGTCATTCACCTAAAAGTGATGAAGCAAGAATTTAAACACACCTTTCCTGAATAGGAAATCCTTTCCATTTATCCCCCTAGTTTCTTTTGAAGCATCAGGCATGCAGCCATCTCAAACCCAACTCTTACACTTCCTAACTTACAGATGGTTGTATTTTAACCTTTTATTTGTAGGTTGGTTGCACTAGGACTCACAATGTATCTTATCATACACACAGTATTATGGCAGTTAAATCCCTACTCCAGTCCACAAAAAACTCTGTAACTCACATGTACCTGAGATCAGAAACCATGTTTTAATCATCTCTCTCTCTGATTGCACCTAGAACAGTACCTTACACATACTAGCTATTCAGTGTTTCCTACATTGGCCGGTTAAGTCCGGAGGAGGGCGGCTTTAATTTCTTAACTTAAAGGCACCATTATTCAGTGAGACTTGGAGTCAGACAGAGTTGGCCTTGAGTCTCTACCTTAGAACTTTTGGAGTAATAGCCAGCAAATTCACCCTCCAGAACCTTGGTTTACTTATATTAAAAGTCAGAATAATGTATGGATTATTTAACATTATTTAATGAACACACTTGGCACAGTGCTTAGTGCATTGTTGGTTTTTAATTAAATTCATTGATTTTTTATTTATTTTTAATTTTAATTACTTTTGATACATAATAGTGTATATATTCAAAGAATATATGTGATGTTTTGATACAGGCATACAATGCATAATAATAACATCAGGGTTATAGGGGTATTCATTAACTCAAGTATTTACTGTTTCTTTGTGCTAACAGCATTCCAATTCCACTCTTTTGGTTATTCTAAAATATACAATAAATTATTGTTGACTATAGTCAACTGTTGTGCTATCAACTCCTAGATCTTATTCATTCTATCTAACTTTATTTTTGCACCCATTAATTGTCCCCACGCCACACCCCCACCCCCACTGCTACCCTTCCCAGCCCTTGGTAATCCTCATTCTACTTTCTATCTCCATGAGTTCAATTGTTTTCATTTTTAGCTCCCACATATAAGTGGGGACATGCAAAATTTGTCTTTTTGTGCCAGGTTTATTTCACTTAATGTAATATCCTTCAGTTCTGTCCATGTTGTTTCAAATGATAGGATTTTATTATTTTTATGGCCGAATAACACTCCAGTAAATATATGTATCACATTTTCTTCATTCATCTGTTGATGTACACTTTGAATGATTCTAAATCTTGGCTATTGAGAATAATGCTACAATTAACATGGGAGTACAGATATCTCTTCAATATACTGATTTTCTTACTGTTATCTACAGTGTCTGTACTAATTTACATTCCCAACAAGAGCGTACGAGAGTTCCTCTTTCTCCACATCCTCACCATATGCAGAATGAAACTAAACCTCTATCTCTCACCATATATAAAATCAAATGAAAATGGATTAAAGATTTAAGTCCAATATCTCAAACTGTGAAACTACTAACAGAAATCAGTTCAGAAATGCTCCAGTACATTGGACTGCACAAACATTTATTAAATAATACCTCAAAAGCACAGGCAACAAAGCAAAAATGGACAAATGGGATCACATCAAGTTTAAAAGCTTCTGCACAGCAAAGAAAACAATCAACAAGATGAAGAGACAATTCACATAATGGGATAAAATACTTGCAAGCTATCCATCTGACAAGGTGTTAATAACCAGAATGTATAAAGAGCTCAAATGACCTGATAGGAAAACTCAAATAATCCAGTTAAAGAATGTACAAAACATTCAAATAGACATTTCCTAAAGAAGACATACACATGGCCAACGGGTGTATGAAAAAGTGCTCAACATCAATATCATCAGAGAAATGCAAATAAAAACTACAAGGAGCTATTATCTCACCCCAGTTAAAATGGTTTTCATCCAAAAGACAGACAATAATGAACACTGGTGAGGTTGTGGAAAAGGGGGAACCCTCGTTAAATGCATTGAATATTTTATATGAAACTGCAGAGTTCCACTTAGGGACACCAAGCAGTCATAATGCTTGTTTTATTCTTATGACTTGCATTGGTGAGGAAAACACTTCTTTAGATACCCACCTTTTCTCCTTTTTCATATATAATCTCTAACAATATAAAAGAACAATAACATGTACTTTTTTTCTGGAGTAACTATCATCCGTTGGCATAGTTCCAGGCACTTTGCATCCATAGTCTCATTTAATCCACACTACAACTCTTTTTCTCCAAGAAAGATGCTTTGTAAGTAAAAAACGAATTTCTGCTAGATATTGTTAAATATTACCTGTCTTGAGATCTATGAGATTTATTTTATTTTATCCTATTTTAAATCAACTTAAATTTTATATTCAGGGGGTATATATGCAGTTTGTTACATGAGTATATTGCATGATGCTGAGGTTTGGGATCCAAAAAACCCTGTCACTCAGAGAATAAGCACAGTACCAAATAGTTAGTTTCTCAACCCTCGTACCATTTCCTCTTCTGATAGTCCATAGTTCTGTTTGTTTGTTTGTTTTTTGAGATGGAGTCTCTCTCTGTTGCCCAGGCTGGAGTGCAGTGGCGCAATCTCTGCTCACTGCAACCTCTGCCTTCTAGGTTCAAGCGATTCTCCTGCCTCAGCCTCCCAAGTAGCTGGGACTGTAGTCACACGCCACATGTCAGGCTAATTTTTGTATTTTTGTAGAGATGGGGTTTTGCCATGTTGGCCTAGTCTCAAACCCCTGACCTCAAGTGATCCACCTGCCTTGACCTCCCAAAGTGCTGGGATTACAGGCGTGAGCCACCATGCCTGTCTGGTAGTCTGTAGTTTCTACTGTTGCCATCTTTATTTCCATGTGTGCCCAGTGTTTTGCTCTCACTTGTAAATGAGAACATGCAGTACTTGGTTTTCTGTTCCTGAGTTAATTCACCTTGGATAATTGCCTCCAGCTGCATTCATGTTGCTGCAAAAGACATGATTTTTGTTCTTTTTAATGTTAGCGTAGTATCACATGGTGTAAGTGTGCCACATTTTCTTTATCCAAGCCATAGTTTATGGCCACCAACGTTGTTTTCATGTCTTTTCTATTGTGAATAGTGCTGCAATGAACATATGCATACTACAGCTCTTAAAAGAGAGATATCATTAACCTTATTTTACAGAAAAGGGAACTGAGGATCAAAGAAATTTAGAACCTTCTCCAATGTTAGAGAGTTTGTTGATGGCAGAATACAAATTAACCTGTTTCTTATATCATAAAGCTTCATGTTCTTTCTACTGTAGCCACTAATATGTTCACAGGTGATGTGAATCATGAAGCTTTGTATGCCTAAAGGAATAAAACAAGATTGATTTGTATTTAAGAAATAAAATTAATCCATAGTTCTAGTTAGTTATCCATTCTTGACATTTTATACCAGGAATGAGGGCATGGGCTGAGGGCTTAGTGGAGACACATAGTAAGTTACTGCAGCAGGGTCATGGGATGGTGTAAAACCAACCAGTAGCGATGGCAAAAGATGAGAGAGTCTTGGATATTTTCTCCTGATTTTAACTTCTAGGAGCTACTCTGCCATGGAATTTGTGCAATATTTAGGATGAAATAAACAACATTTCAACAAATTTAGTTTAAAGATCTGATTGACTTTCTTTTTTTTTTTAATTTATTTATTATTATTATACTTTAAGTTGTAGGGTACATGTGCTTAACGTGCAGGTTTGTTACATATGTATACTTGTGCCATGTTGGTGTGCTGCACCCATCAACTCGTCATTTACATCAGGTATAACTCCCAATGCAATTTGGATTGCATTTGATTGATCTGATTGACTTTCATTAGCGGCTCATGATTCAGGCAGTGCCTTAAATAAAGAATAAGCTAAGTACTCTGTTGGGCATGGCAGAACTATTGGTTTTTATAAATAAGCTTGAGTAGAAACAAAGAAACAAAATTATACAAAAAGTGGATTGATTACCACCAGCTTACTTCAGGTTGCTTTCATTGTAAAGGTTAAAGCTGAAATAACTTCCTTGATACACAGGCTAAACTGGTCTGTTTGGGGATTTGGCTATCAGCTCTCTCCTGATTTCTCAAAAGGTCAGAAAAACAACTTAGTTTCAGTTTATTGACATGAAACTTGAGCATGAGTGACTCCATTTTGGCTTGGTCTTTTGGGGCATAGTGCAGGAGCTCAGTCCAAATAAATGGTCTCCCATAAATTTTAATTAACAAGGAATGGAGCATGAAGTTGCAGGTTCAGACTATTTTAAAAGGAGGGAAAGGAGACCAGAGGTGTCTAGTTTCTAACTTGAAAATGAAAGAGAAGTGGGAGCTCCACATAGAAAACATAATATTTAGTACAGTGCTTTAGGATAACACAGACTGAGTTTCAATCTTTGTTTTAACATGTTTTATTTGAATGACATTGGGGATATTATTTCATTTTTCCAAACCCAATTTTCTCATCCAGGAGATATGGAAAATAATAGTACCCACTACATAGGATTGCTTAAATGATTAAATGAGTTAGTGCTATACTTGTAATGTTTCTGTGTTTAAAAAAAAAAAAATTATCTTGAAATCTAAATCCCTAAGGTGATGGTATTACCTTTGGAAGGTGATCAGTTCATGATGGCTTTGCTATCATAAATGGGATTAGTGTCCTTGTAAAAAAAAGGTTGGGAAGGTTTCTTTGCCTCTTTTACACTTTTCACCATGTGAGGACCTAGCAAGAGGCATCATCTATGAAGCAGAGAGTGAGTCTTCAGCAGACATTGAATCTACTGGCACCTTAAACTTGGACTACCCAGCCTCCAGAACTGTGAAAAATAAATTTCTATTATTTATAAAAATTATCCAGTCTAAAGTATTCTGCTAAAGCCGCTTGAATAAACTAGATATAGTGAAGAAACAATTATTGTTTCCCCACACCTTACAAAGACAGATAGTGAACACCAATTAATTAGACAGAACCAGGCACAGAAAATGTCCTCAATTAATGTTAACCATTATGATAACGATAATGATGATGTTGATGACAACAGTGATCATGATGAGCAGGATGATAGTTCCTATCATTGTTATGACAATCACTCTTACAATGGCAACTCCAGGTTTGTGGAAGCCATTTATACATAAGGGACACAAGTCTAGCATATGCGATAGCTGAATGAAATATTAGTATGAGAGGTTTTATGTTTACATCCTATGAGTATGAAGGCTAAAATAAAGTACAAAGGCAGCCATGAGGAAAGGTGAAATGGGACCCTAAATTTGTCTATGGATATTCCATAAAGTCAATAATTCACTGACAGAGAATTCATGAGCTCAGTTCAGCATTAACAGAAAATTTTATAAAAAGGTAAGAAAAGAGGACTTTAAATATTTCAAAGTACTAAATATCCCACATCCCCAAAGATACAGAGATAGGAGAGATGAATCTATTTGAATGAAAGATAAACTCACAGAAGGTGATGTTGAGAGATTAATTTCATTATTACTAGTGTATGGTAAATTATTTGCATTTTACTCAGGTATAACCATAGTCAGACATTCTGCTCTTGCTTATGTAAATTTGAACACAATCTTGTAATAACTTTCATGAATTATGCTGTAATAATACCCTCATTATTAGGAGTGGTAGTTGAGGTTGCTTAATGTCTAACACAAATACTAGACAAAGAGCCGAGAAGTCACTTACAGGGTTTACAGATGAAAGCTGCCCACCACCTCTTAAGTTTTGTGAAATTGTCAGTCAATGTCTCCCTACAGAGATCCTTTTTGGACAGGGGAGGGGAAGAGGAAAAAGGAGACTGTGATACAGCCTACTCATTGTTGCAAAATTGCAATTATTGTTTCTCCACACCTTACAAACATTTCACACAGTTTTACACAGTCCATGCCACAAAACATACCAAGCAAACAATTGACGCATTAGTTAAGAGGCCTTCCATTTTACTTTGACAGTTCATGATAATGGAATTTAATTGTGAAAAAAGCAGAATAATTTTAGCTTAATGTCATTAGGTTCATTCAAACTGGAAATCAGGGACATATTTAACAAAGGTTTTGAAACTTCTTTTGAAATCAGGAAGCTGCTCTGCACAGATAAGAGGAGAGGTTTAAGAATTCTCTATCAGAAATTTCAAGGTTTTTTTCCATCTGCTTTTTCAAATTAACTGGTAATTATCCAGAAAGGCACATAATAGCACAGAAATGACAGAAGCCAACAAAGGTTTTCCTAAGATATGTAAATTGTCAGTGATCAGCAAGGTGCAACAGAAAGGCTTTCTACAGCACAATTATTTATGCTAGTTCAGCTTGCATTTAGGTAGCAGTGAAGGTCTGTTACAGAGAAGCTCCTTATCATGGACCCTGCACATTAGCTTCCACCAGCACTAAGAAAACATGGCAAAAAGGTTGCTTAAAAGACTGGTGATTGTTCCTTATGTAGAAATTGTTTTCCAGAAAACAATATTTTTTCCACCTACCTGCATATTAAACAATATAAATTTCCTTTATTTTTCTAGCATGCTATAGTTATTATATACTTTCCAGTTAATATTTACATATGAGTTTGTTCCCTCTATGAATGTGGATCTTCTCAAGACCCTATATACAATCAAACTATGTATCCTATGGGCAATCCATGAGTTTCTGGGACACTTTTAGAGCATATGCCTTCCTTATAGAGCCTCTTCCTGCCTGTAAAGATTTCCCATGACCCATAAAAAAGAATATCCTGGCAAATCTGACTTGTCCAAAGCCCTTGATTTATTCAGTTAATACATTCTCTGGTCTCAAAGTCCTTGATTTATTCACTTAATACATTCTCTGCTCTCTTAATAATTTTCAAAAGCTCAGTAATTTTCCTGATATATAAAAGGAACCTAATAAGCAATAACAATATAAAACTTAAAATATTGATAATATTACTTACAACTATTATTTATGGAATGTTTACTAAAAGAAACAAATTAACTCATTATATGTTTACAACAACCCTATGAGATGCTTATTATTCTCCCAAGTTTACAGATGATAAAAGATACTCAGAAAAGCTAATTAACATGTCCAAGAACAAACTTTGTAGATACTAACTTAAAATTTAGATCCCAGGTCTATTTTATCTCTAAAGTCTATTATGTTAATCACTAGATGACATTATCTCTACAATGAATATGTGTTGAAGAAAAAAAATAAATGATGACATTCCTTATTACTTACCTCTCTCCAGAAGTCCCCTGTTTCTAGCTGTCTCACTTCTCCTTTTAGGTATTCCATTCATTTCTTTTCCATTCCCAGCTTTGACTCTGCCTATGGATCTATATCACGCCTCAGCTCAAAGATTCTATGAGAAGCTGTCCAGATGAAATCCTAGACTTCACAAGACCCTTGAAGCTGCTCCCCTTGAATCCTGTTCTATAGGTTGTCATAGTCTTCCTGGTCTTGTACGTAGGGTCTAAATATTGTTGAAAACAAAATATAATCGTCAAGAGAGTATTAAGCATTCCTTTGAAATTATATTTTCCATAAATAAAGTGTTCACCAAACTGAACTCTTCTGTTCTGGCCCTGTTGGGAGGCAGTCAATACTATACAACAGTCTATCTTAGGTTTAAAAATTGTTTCTGCTTTTTTAAGATGCTCTTTCAAAGACAGAATATTTCCATGAAAGTAAATTTTATTTTATTTTTTCTTCATTCTTTCCTCAAATATCACTAGATCTGGGGATATAATAAATGTTTCTAGAGAGAGCAACCAAACTATCAAACCTCAAGATAAGGTTTAATATTAACATTAGCTACATTTAAAAGTACTTGCATAATGAGATAGTATTTCTGGGTCTTCCTCTCTCCCAAACTCTCCCCACCATCAATAATATTGCCTAAAATTGTACATTTTAACTTCTAAGCATGTTTGAATATAAGGAGATCATAATCATAAATTTTAGTTCCTTTAGAGTTTTACAAGTGAGGTAATTGAAGTCAATAGAGGCAAAGCAGCACAGCTCATCAGAGGCTGAAGAGGCATGATGTACAGGGCATGTCAGCTATATTTGACTTAACTAAAATTTCCATCTACATGAAATTTTTCTAATCAAATTTCTTGCACAAGGATGCAATTTCAGGCCAGTGTTTTTGTGCAATGTTTGTTTATACCAGAATGACCACAGGTGGAAACAGAATGTTCAAATAACCCAAAGAAAAATAAATTGTACAGTGACTCATGATGTAGTCTGACAAAAGGAGGTTTGCCAAATTAAAGTAATAGTAATTAATAACAACTACTATATTAAATGTGCCAGATTCCAGAATTTTAGCTGGAAAATATAAAAAGGATTGTTGAGTAGAAAATACAAAAGAGAGCAGACACACAGAGAAAAGCAAGAACTCCATGGTGGAAGTAGATGTGTCATGAAAGAGAAATACCAGAAGAAGGGAGAGGGAAGGGAGGGGGAAGGGGAAAAGGTGGAGAAGGAGGAGTAGGAGGTGAGACTTTGAGGCCAGGTGGAGACAGACAGACAGAGAGAGAGAAAAAGAGAGAGAGAGCAAGCAAACATTTATTCATAGACATGCTGCTTTGGACCCTAAAGGCTTCCCACTTCTAATACAGTTCATATGGATTTTGATAACAAATTTCATTTTTCTTATGTTGGTCCCAGTGACTCTCTTGGAACCCAAAGACTTTAAGAAGTACATATGTAAACCAAAGCCATTTGATTTCTGTAGATACAAAAAAGATGAAACATACTCTATTCTATAACCTTTATGTATATTGACTTCTACTATGTCATGGTGTCTCTTTTCATTGTAGCCTTTGGTTATAATCAAAGTCTTTCTTAACCAAAAACTTATATTCTGAAAGTTGAAAAGGCAGTATATTAAAGCTAAACCTTATCTAGTCTTTCTTTGGAATAATTACCATAACATAGAGAAAGCACATAAGAAATAGTATTTATTACCTATCTACTTATTTAGTTTAAATTGACAATAATTTTATATATTTATAATGTACGATATGGTGTTTTGACTTGTGAATATATATAGGTAGATTCAATCAATGTAATTAACATGTATATCACCTCACCAATTTATCATTTTACATGACCACAGTTAATATTGTATTTTATGTATCAAAATTTCTGAAATAAATTTTAACATTGTTCCCTCAAGAAAAAATGTTTTGAAACTCACCTTAACCAACTGGCAGACTGAATCTTAGCTGGCAGTGTTTCTTTTTAATTTTGTGGTAAATGACAACATTGCCATATCAAGTTGGAAATGATAATCTTTACTAAGGCCTGAGATATAGAATTTCAAGAGCATATAAATTTGAAGAATAGTAAGTATTTGAATTGCCTGAAGGAAAGGATGTTGTTATAGAAGAAAGGCTAGTTTCCAGTTTATCAACTGCTGTGCAAACAATGCCAATGAAGCAATGCTGGTGCCATCTATATTCTTTTAAGCATTTTCTAGGAAAACGACAAGTTACATTTCTATGAGACTATTAATTCAAGAACTTCCACCTGCAGGTTTTAAATACAAAACAGAATTGAACAAAATAAGCCTGTATTGCCAATACCTTAGGATCTCAGTAATGATCTAGATTAGCATGGCTGATAATGAAACCCTGTAAAACTTGTTTAACTAGAGCTTTTAATGAACTTTAATTGTGCAGATTAATTTATTATTAGAAGGAATTGCTTTGTAGAAGATGGCAGGTAAAAATTGATATCAGGGATTTAGTCAAAACTTCACTTTGCTACTATTCAGGGTGTCTTTCAGTTTGTTAATATTCAGACTAAACTCTTAGAAACGTTAACATAAACTTAAGTATGCAAAATAACAGCGTAGCTCTTTTTTTCTAATAGAAAATACAGATTTTCAAATAATGCAATGTACCCATAACAGATGATAATTTATCTCAAATGAATGTCTTTATCAATTTACAGTTTAAAATCTGTTAATGTCAGTCAACCCAGGACTTTGGATCTATTGATATGTGGTCTGAATTGGGTCATAAATGTAATTTTCATGTGTGACCACTAGCTTCTATGATATACATTTTTGTGTTCCTTCCAAAATTGATATGTTGAATTCCTAATCCCCAATGTGATTCTTTAGGACATGTGCCCTTTTGGAGGTCATTAGGTCATGAGGGCAGAGCCCCCATGAATAGGATTAGTGTCCTTATAAAAGAGGCCTAAAAGAGAAACTCATCACCACTTCATCAGTTGAGAACACAGCTAAAAGGTGCTGTCTATGAATCAGAAAGTGGGCCCTCAGCAGACACTGAATTTTCAAACAACTTGATGTTGGATTTTCCATTTTCCAGAACTGTGGAAAATACATTTATGTTACTGTAAGCTACCCAGTTTATAATATTTTGTTATGAATAGATAAAAACACTTAGAATGCTCATAAATTTGGCTAACTTTACACTAGTTCTGTGCCTTACACAGAGTAGGTACTTAACAGATGCTTGAATGAATACATTCTGCACCTTATTTTTTCCTTAAATACTATGTCACTTCTTCTTTCCCATAGGTTCAGAGACTACTTTCCTGATTAAATCTCATGGAAAGGAAGCCTCATTAAAGAGACTAAGGACACTGACAGAGGAAATTTAACCCAAACCTTCAAACTCTGGTAGGTGCGTTCACTCAATTTAAATGCCATGGTGAAACTAACGGGAATATGGGTGGGATGTAGGATGAGCAACCATCCCAACCATCCTAGTTTGCCTGGGATTGTCTCGGTTTCAGTAATGAAAGTCCTATTTCCTGTGAATTGTCTCAATAAAGAGCAAACTAGGATGGCTGATCATGCTGGAGTTAGAGAAGCAGTGAAAAGCACAACAGCAGGCAAATTTGCAGTAGACATAGGGAGTGGCTGTTTAATGAGTATAAAGTTTCAACTAGATAAGGTGAGTAGTTCTAGAAATCTGCTGTACAGTGTTGTGCCTACTGTTAACAACGCTGTATTTTGCAGTTAAAAATCTTGTTAAAATGGTAGATATTATTAATACTATAAGTGGTTATATACAAAGCAAACAAAAGGGCATAAAGAAATATTTGGAGACAAAATATGTTTATTACTTTTATTGTGGTAATGGGTATAAGAATATGTCCAAACTTACCAAACTGTGTATGTTTCAATTTTTCTTCAAGAAATTTATTTAAAAAACAAAGTATATTTCTCATCTTCACATAAAAAGAAAGAAAAAAAACTGATGGATTCAGTTTTACTCTGCTTAAACAGAAGAAATTCTCATCTTCACTATTTCTTTTTCTTTCTTTTCTTTTTTCTTTTCTTTTCTTTTTTTTTTTTTTTTTTGAGACAGAGTCTTGCTCTGTTGCTCATGCTGGAGTGCAGTGTCATGATCTCTGCTCACTGCAACCACCGCCTCCTGGGTTCAAGTGATTCCCCTGCCTCAACCTTCCGAGGAGCTGTGATTACAGGTGTGCACCACCACACTCAGCTAATTTTTGTATTTTTATTAGAGACTGGGTTTCACCATGTTGGTCAGGCTGGTCTTGAACTCCTGACCTCGTGATCCACCCACCTCAACTTCTCAAAGTGCTGGGATTACAGGTGTGAGCCACTGTGCCCGGCCCATCTTCACTATTTTAAAAATATTTTGTTTAGGAGATTTCAAGGCTATGATCAGGAACCACAATATATTCTGTGAATAAGCATTTTAGGTTTCTGAATGAATGAAAGTTACAGCCCCATACATTAATTTTTTTCCTTGAACATTTATTTTTAAGTTCCCTGGTACACGTGCAGGATGTGCAGGTTCGTTATATAGGTAAACGTGTGCCATGGTGGTTTACTGTACAGATTAACCCATCACCTAGGTATTAACCCCAGCATTCATTAGCTATTCTTCCTTATGCTCTCTCTCTGCCCACCCCCCCCCCAATAGGCTCCAGTGCGCCTATTGTGTACATGTATTCTCATTGTTCAGCTCCCTCTTATAAATGAGATCATTTGGTGTTTGGTTTTCTGTTCCTGAGTTAGTTTGCTGAGGATAATGGCTTCCAGGTCCATCCAAGTCCCTGTAAGTGACAATATCTCGTTTCTTTTTATGGCTGCATAGTATTCCATGGCACATATGTACCACATTTTCTTTATCAAGTCTATCATTGATGTGCATTTGTGTTGATATCATGTTATGGCTATTGTGAATAGTGCTACAGTGAGCATATGTGTGTGTGTATCCTTATAATAAATGATTTATATTTCTTTGAGTATATACACAGTACTGAGATTGCTGGGTCAAATGGTATTTCTGCTTCTGGACTTTTGAGAAATCGCCACACTGTCTTCCACAAAGATTGAACTAATTTGCACTCCTACCAGGAGTGTAAAAGTGTTCCTTTTTCTATACAACCTTGCCACCTTGCTAGTGATAATTTCTTTGGCTGTGCAGAAGCTCCATAGTTTAATTAGATCTCATTGTCAGTTTTTGTTTTTGTTACTATTGCTTTTCGGATTTTTGTCATGAAAGCTTTGTCTGTGCCTAGGTTCTGAATGGTATTACTTAGATTTTCTTTTAGGGTTTTTATAGTTTTGGGTTTTACGTTTTACATTTAAGTCTTTAATGTATCTTGAGTTGAGAGAAGAAAGATTCAGATGATCGGTAATAACAAACTTCTATGAGCTAAAGGAGGATGTTCGAATGCATCGCAAAGAAGGTAAAAACCTTAAAAAAAGATTAGATGAGTGGCTAACTAGAATAAACAGTGTAGAGAAGACCTCAAATGACCAGACGGAGCTGAAAACCATGGCAGGAGACCTATGTGACCCATGCACAAGCTTCAGTAGCCGATTCAATCAACTGGAAGAAAGGGTACCAGTGATTGAAGATCAAATGAATGAAATGAAGCAAGAAGAGAAGTTTAGAGAAAAAAAAGAATACAAAGAAATGAACAAAGCCTCCAAAAAATATGGGATATGTGAAAAGACCAAATCTCTATCAGATTGATGTACCTGAAGGTGAAGGGAAGAATGGAACTAAGTTGGAAAACACACTGCAGGATATTATCGAGGAGCACTTCCCCAACCTAGCAAGGCAGGCCAACATTCAAATACAGGAAACACAGAGAATGCCACAAAGATACTCCTCGAGAAGAGCAACCCCAAGACACATAATTGTCAGATTCACCAAAGTCGAAATGAAGGAAAAAATGTTAAGGGCAGCCAGAGAGAAAAGTTGGCTTACCCACAAAGGGAAGCCCATCAGACCAACAGTGGATCTCGGCAGAAACTCTCCAAGCCAGAAAGGAGTGGGGGCCAATATTCAACATTCTTAAAGAAAAGAATTTTCCACCCAGAATTTCATATCCAGCCAAACTAAGCTTCGTAAGTGAAGGAGAAATAAAATCCTTTAGAGACAAGCAAATTCTGAAACATTTTGTGACCACCAGGCCTGCCTTACAAGAGCTCCTGAAGGAAGCATTAAACATGGAAAGGAACAACCGGTACCAGCCACTGCAAAAACATGCCAAATTTTAAAGACCATCGATGCTAGGAAGAAACTGCATTAACTAAAGAGAAAAATAACTAGCTAACAACATAATGACATGATCAAATAAACATATAACAATATTAACCTTAAAGGTAAATGGGCTAAATGCTCCAATTAAAAGACACAGACTGGCAAATTGGATAAAGAGCCAAGACCCGTCAGAGTGCTTTATTCAGGAGATCCATCTCATGTACAGAGACACACACAGGCTCAAAATAAACGGATGGAGGAAGATCTACCAAGCAAATGGAAAACAAAACAAACAAACAAAAAAGCAGGGGTTGCAATCCTAGTTTCTGAAAAAACAGACTTTCAACCAACAAAGATCAAAAGAGACAAAGAAAGCCATTACATAACGGTAAAAGGATCAATTCAACAAGAAGAACTAACTATTCTAAATATATATGCACCCACCCAATACAGGAGCACCCAGATTCATAAAGCAAGTCCTTAAAGACCTACAAAGAGACTTAGACTCTCACACAATAATAATGGCAGACTTTAACATCCCACTGTCAACATTAGACAGATGAACGAGACAGAAAGTTAACAAGGATATCCAGGAATTGAACTCAGCTCTGCACCAAGCCGACCTAACAGACATCTACAGAACTCTCCACCCCAAGTCAACAGAATATACATTCTACTCAGCACCACATCACACTTATTCCAAAATTGACCAAATAGTTGGGAGTAAAGCACTCCTCAGCAAATGTAAAAGAACAGAAATTAACAAACGGTCTCTCAGACCACAGTGCAATCAAACTAGAACTCAGGATTAAGAAACTCAAACAAAATCACTCAACTCCATGGAAAATGACTACTGTTCCTGAATGACTACTGGGTACATGACGAAATGAAGGCAGAAATAAAGACGTTCTTCGAAACCAATGAGAACAAAGATACAACATATCAGAATCTCTGAGACACATTCAAAGCATGTGTAGAGGTAAATTTATATACTTAATGCCCACAAGAGACACCTAACATCAAATTAAAAGAACTAGAGAAGCAAGAGTAAACACATTCAAAAGCTAGCAGAAGGCAAGAAATAACTAAGATCAGAGCAGAACTGAAGCAGATAGAGACAGAAAAAATCCTTCAAAACGTCAATGAATCCAGGAGCTGGTTTATGAAAAGATCAACAAAATAGATAGACCACTAGAAAGACTAATAAAGAAGAAAAGAGAGAAGAATAAAATAGACACAATAAAAAAATGATAAAGGGGATATCACCACTGACCCCACAGAAATACAAACTACCATCAGAGAATACTATAAACACCTCTACACAAATAAACTAGAAAATCTAGAAGAAATGGATAAATTCCTGGACACATACACCCTCCAAACCCCAAACCAGGAAGAAGTTGAAT
>NW_012106253.1:2563811-2565930 GCF_000951045.1 Mandrillus leucophaeus | reverse complement strand
CTCACCACTCCTATTCAACATAGTGTTGGAAGTTCTGGCCAAGGCAATCAGGCAGGAGAAAGAAGAAAGGGTATTCAGTTAGGAAAAGAGGAACTCAAATTGTCCCTGTTTGCAGATGACATGATTGTATATTTAGAAAACCCCATTGTCTCAGTCCAAAATCTTCTTAAGCTGATAAGCAACTTCAGCAAATCTCAGGATACAAAATCAGTGTGCAAAAATCACAAGCATTCCTATACACCAATAGCAGAAAAACAGAGAGCCAAACCATCAGTGAACTCCCATTCACAATGGCTTCAAAGAGAATAAAATACCTAGGAATCCATCTTACAAAGGATGTGAAGGACCTCTTCAAGGAGAACTACAAACCAGTGCTCAATGAAATAAAAGAGGACACAGACAAATGGAAGAACATACCATGCTCATGGATAGGAAGAATCAATATTGTGAAAATGGCCATACTGCCCAAGGTTATTTATAGATTCAATGCCATCCCCATCAAGCTACCAATGACTTTCTTCACAGAATTGGAAAAAACTACTTTAAAGTTCACATGGAACCAAAAAAGAGCCCACATTGCCAAGACAATCCTAAGCCAAAAGAACAAAGCTGGAGGCATCACGCTACCTGACTTCAAACTACACTACAAGGCTACAGTAACCAAAGCAGCATGGTACTGGTATCAAAACAGAGATATAGACCAATGGAACAGAACAGAGCCCTCAGAAATAATACCACACATCTACAACCATCTGATCTTTGACAAATCTGACAAAAACAAGAAATGGGGAAAGGATTCCCTATTTAATAAATGGTGCTGGGAAAACTGGCTAGTCATAAGTAGAAAGCTGAAACTGAATCCCTTCTTTACATCTTATACAAAAATTAATTCAAGATGGATTAGAGACTTAAATGTTAGACCTAAAACCATAAAAACCCTAGAGGAAAATCTAGGCAATACCATTCAGGACATAGGCATAGGCAAAGACTTCATGTCTAAAACACCAAAAGCAATGGCAACAAAAGCCAAACTTGACAAATGGGATCTAATTAAACTAAAGAGTTTCTGCACAGCAAAAGAAACTACCTTCAAAGTGAACAGGAAACCTATAGAATGGGAAAAAAATTTTTACAATCTACCCATCTGAGAAAGGGGTAATATCCAGAATCTACAAAGAACTTAAACAAATTTACAGGAAAAAAATCGAACAACCTCATCAAAAAGTGGGCAGAGGATGTGAACAGACACTGAAAAGAAGACATTTATGCATCCAACAGACACATGAGAAAATGCTCATCATCACTGTCTATAGAGAAATTCAATCAAAACCACAATGAGATCTCACACCAGTTAGAATGGCGATCATTAAAATGTCGGGAAAGAACAGGTGCTGGAGAGGATGTGGAGAAATAGGAACACTTTTACTCTGTAGGTGGGACTATAAACTAGTTCAACCATTCTGGAGGACAGTATGGCAATTCCTCAAGGATCTAGAACTAGAAATACCATTTGACCCAGCCATCCCATTACTGGGTATACACCCAAAGGATTATAAATCATGCTGCTATAAGGACACATGCACATGTATGTTTATTGTGACACTATTCACAATAGCAAAGACTTGGAACCAACCCTAATGTCCATCAATGATAGACTGAATTAAGAAAATGCAGCACATATACACCATGGAATACTGTACAGCCATAAAAAAGGACGAGTTCGTGTCCATTGTAGGGACATGGCTGAAGCTGGAAACCATCATTCTGAGCAAATTGTCTCAAGGACCGTAAACCAAACACCACATGTTCTCACTCATAGGTGGGAATTGAACAATGAGAACACTTGGACACAGAATGGGGAACATCACACACCAGGGCCTGTTGTGGGGTGGGGGGACGGGGGAGGCATAGCATTAGGAGATATACCTAATGTAAATGACGAGTTCATGGATGCAGCACACCAACATGGTACATGTATACATATGTAACGAACCTGCACATTGTGCACATGTACCCTAGAACTTAAAGTATATTAAAAATAAAAAAAGTAGATGCAATGAGAACAAAATAATGTCATGAATGTCTAGGTAGATGCTATTGCTGGCCAGTTGCTCTCAGC
>NW_012106253.1:2557571-2563761 GCF_000951045.1 Mandrillus leucophaeus | reverse complement strand
CACCAACATGGTACATGTATACATATGTAACGAACCTGCACATTGTGCACATGTACCCTAGAACTTAAAGTATATTAAAAAAAAAAAAAACTGTTAAAAAAAAAAAAAAAACAGCTCTCCATTGATTTTTTGAAGGGTTTTTCATGTCTCTTTCTCCTTCAGTTTAGCTCTGATTTTGTTATTTCTTGTCTTCTGCTAGCTTGGGGACTTGTTTGCTGTTGGTTCTCTAGTTATTGTAGTTGTGATGTTAGGTTGTCGATATGAGATTTTTCTAGCTTTTTGATGTGGGCATTCAGCGGTATAAGTTTTTCTATTAACACTGCTTTAGCTGCCTTTCAGAGATCCTGATATATTGTCTCTTTGTTCCCATTAATTTCAAAGAACTTCTTTATTTCTGCCTTAATTTCATTATACACCAAGAAGTCATTCAGAAATAGGTTGCTCAATTTCCATGTAGTTGTGTGGTTTTAAGTGAGTTTCTTAATCTTGAGTTCTAATTTGATTGTGCTGTGGTCTGATAGATTATTATGATTTCAATTATTTTGCATTTGTCGAGGACTGTTTTATTTCTGATTATGCAATCTATTTTAGAGTAAGTGCCATGTGGTGATCAGAAGAATGTATATTCTGTTTTTTGTTGTTGTTGTTGTTGTTGTTGGAGAGTTCTGTAGATATCTAGCAGATCCACTTGATCCAGAGCTGAGTTCAGGTCCTGAATATCTTTTTTAACTTTCTATCTTAATGATCTGTCTAATATTGTCAGTGTAGTGTTAAAATTTCCTACTATTATTATGCGGGAGCCTAAGTCTCTTTGTAGGTCTCTAAGAACTTGCTTGAGAATCTGGGTGCTCCTGTATTGGGTGCATATATATTTAGGATGGTTACCTCTTCCTGTTTAACTAAACCCTTTACCATTATGTAATGCCCTTGTCTCTTTTGATCTTTGTTGGTTTAATGTCTGTTTTGTCAAAAACTAGGGCTGCAACTTGCTTTTTTCTGTTTTCCATTTGCTTGGTCAATTTTTCCCCATCTCTTTATTTTAGTCTAAGTGTGTCTTTGCACGTGAGATGGGTCTCCTGAAGACAGAATACTAACGGGTCTTGACTATTTTTCCAGCTTGCCATTTTGTGTTTTATAATTGGGGCATTTAGCACATTTACATTTAAGGTTAGTATTGTTATATGTGAATTTGATCCTGTCATTCTGATGCTAGCTGGTTATTTTGTAGACTTGTTTATGTGTTTGCTTCGTAGTGTTCCTGGTTGTTGTACTTCAGTGTGTTTTTGTAGTGGCTGGTAATGGTTTTTCCTTTCCATATTCAGTGCTTCTTTCAGGAGCTTTTGCAAAGCAGGCCTGATACTAACGAATTCCCTATGCACTTGCATGTCTGAAAAAGATCTTATTTCTCCTTCACTTATAAAACTGAATATGGCAGAATAAGAAATTTTGTGGTTTTTTTTTAAAGAATATTAAATATTGGGCCCCAATCTCTTTTGACTTGTAGGATTTCCACTGGGAGATCCACTGTTAGTCTGATGGCCTTCCCTTTGTAAGTGAAATGGCCTTTCTCTCTGGCTTCCCTTAACATTTTTTTCTTTCATTTTGACCATAGAGAATGTGAGGATTGTTTGTCTTGTGGCTGATCTTCTTGTGGAGTATCTTTCTGTGGATCTCTAGGTTTTCTGAAATTGAACATTGGCCTGTCTTGGTAGGTTAGGGAATTTCTCCTGGATAATATACTGAAGTATGTTTTCCAACTTGATTCCATGCTCCTCATCTTTTTCAAGTACCCCATTCAGTTGTAGGCTCAGTCTTTTTAAATAATGCCATATTTCTCAGAGGTTTTGTCATTCTTTTCTAACATTTTTTCTATTCTTGTCTGCCTGACTTATTTCAGAAAGATAGTCTTCAAGCTCTGGGATTCTTTCCTCTGCTTGCTCTCTATTCTGCTATGGATATTGTAATTGTACTGTGACATTCTCAGATTGTGTTTTTCAGCTCCCTCAGTTCAGTTATTCTCCTCTCTAAACTGGATATTCAGGTTATCAGCTCCTGTATCATTTTATCATGATTCTTAGCTTCTTTGCATTCAGTTATGACATGCTACTTTAGCTCAGTGAAGTTTGTTATTACCCGTTTTCTGAAGCCTACTTCTGTCAATATAGGCATCTTAGCTTCAACAAAATTCTGTGCCCTTGCTGGAGAGGTGTTGAGGTCATTTGGAAAAGAAAAGGCACTCTGGATTTTTTAGTTTTCAGCATTTTTGCAGTGATTCTTTCTTATGTTTGTGGGCTTATCTACCTTTGATCTTTGTGGTGGCTGACCATTAAATGGGTTTTTTGTGGGGTATTTTTTATTCATGTTGTTGTTGTTGTTGCTTTCTGTTTGTTTTTCTTTCCACACTTAGGCAACTCCTATGTAGGGCTGCTGTAATTTTCTGGGGGCCCATTCCAGATCCTCATTGCCTCACTCCCTCCCACACCTGGAGATATCACCAGTGAAGGCTACGAAATAGCAGAGATGGCAGCCTGCTTCTTTCTCTAGGAGCTCTGTCCCAGAGGAGCACCCACCTGATGCCAGCCCTAATGCTCCTGTAGGAGCAACCACCTGATGCTGGCCCTAATGCTCCTGTCTGGAGACCCCTGTTGGGAAGTCTCACCCAGTCTGAAAGAATGAGATCAACACCCCGCTCAAAGAAGCAGTCTGGCTGTCCCTTGGCAGAGTGGGTGAACTACACTGAAGGAAATCGCCCTCATTCAGACTGCCTGGACTGTGTAGAGACAGCAGGCTTGAAAGACTAAGTCAGCTAAACCACAGAGATTGCAGCTGCCCCTGCCCCTAGGGACTCCATCCCAGGGAGATATCAGAGTTCTCGTCTAGACTTCTTGGACTCTCTGGAGCCAGCAGGCTAGAATGGCTGACTCAAACTGCAGAGATGGTGGCTTTCCTTACCCCTAAGAACTCAATCGGTCTCTGGCAGTCTCCAGCCTGCTGCCACTGGCCAGCTGAAATTCTAAACCAGTGGGTCTTAACTTGTGAGGTGCCATTGGAGTGGGGCCTGCATAACAACACACTGTGTGGCTCCCTGGTTTCAGCCCCCTTACTAGGGGAATGCATAGATATATCCCCCACCTCGCCAGAATTCCCTGGGCCAGAGTATGCAAAACTCCTGGGTTTCTGTGTGTGCTGGAGTGGCCACTTTCCCGAGACTCTGCATGGTTTTGTGCTTCAAACCCAAGGCCCTGGTGGTGTGGGCTCACGAGGGGATCTCCTGGTCGGCAGGTCACAAAGGTCCGTGGGAAAAACATGGCTTCCCAAGCTGGATTGCACAATCCCTCACCACTTCCCTTGCCTGGGGATGGGTGTTTTTATGGTTCCATACCACTCCAGGGTTGGCCATTGCCTCACCTTGCTTTTCTTCACTCTCCGTGGGCTGAGCCATCAACCTAATCAGTCCCAATGTGAGAACCTAGATACCTAAGTTGAAAGTGCAAAATTCACTTACTATTTTCATTTATCTACCCATACATTTTATGAGACAAATTTCACTTCACTTTTCCTTTCACTCGTTGGGCTCCAGTCACATTGGTCATCTTTCAGTTTCTTATATATAGCAGCGTGCTTCTTTTTACATGTTATTCTTATGGCTAGAATGCCACCTTTCTTATGACCCAATATAGTGTCTGTTACATGGTAATCACCTATTACACATGAGTTGGATAATTTTATTTTTTTGTAGAGGACATTAGCAATAGAGCGGAATGAAACATCCTTACACTTGTTTACCAAAAACCACAAAAACAATTAATAAGTGACTATAAATCAAGAAAGTCGTTCTCAGAATATTCCAGGCAACAAGGAAACAGCAGAAACCCTGTGAAGTACAAGAATAGAGGATGGTCATATAGAAAAGAGTAGAAAAATTTTTATCAACATTAGCCCATCTCCCACTCCAGAGAAGACCGTAACTATGGGTGATCCCCTCAAAGGGATTTTCCACTTTTGGGAGAGGGAGGGAAGTAGGAGAGGATACCAGCAGTCCTGTTCACCATCACAGTTACCTGCAGCTTTAGCCAGCAGGGACCCCTGAAGTTTTCACAGTGCTATGCCTAGCTAATAACTTCCCAGAATCCATGTGCAGTGTTCCCCAACAGAGAAGGAGCCACCACTGTGTCTCCCGCTCAGGACTGGAGCTGTCACAGGGCTGATCCATGGCCCCAGAGGCCTGAGTCACCACTGTGCTCTCCCTACAGGAATCAAAATACCATAGCTTCTCACGATCTTCACGACTGGAGCTGGACTGCCCTGTCTTGCAACCCATCCCTGGGGCCTGAATTTTGGTTGTTACCCAACAATACCAGGGATGTGTTGCCACTTTTCTTCACCCAACTCCCAGACTTCTGAGTCATGACTTCAACCCACCATTACCAGGATGCAACAAATAGTTGTATCAGGTGGGATTTATACTTGGCATGCAAGAAAGCTTCAACATGAAAATCAATAAGTGTGATATACTGCATTAACAGAATGAAAGATAAAACTATCTGATAATATCAATAGAAGGTGAGTAAGCATTTGACAAAATTTAGCACACTTTCATGATAAAAACATTCAAAACACTAGGAATAAAGTAAATTTACTTCACCATAACAAAAGCCATATATGAAAAACCCACAGTGAATATAATACCCAACAAAGAAAAACTGTAAGTTTTTATTTAAGGTAAGGGAAAAGACAAAGATGCTCACTTCTGTCACTTCTACTGAACATAGAAATAGAAGCCTTAGCGAGAGCACTCAGACAAAAAATAAACTGATGACATCTTTATTGGAAAGAAAGAAATGAAATTATCTCTGTTTTCAGGTGATTAGAGCTTTCATATGGAACATCCTAAAGACTCCATTAAAAAGCAGTTAGAATTAGTAAATGAACTCAGTAAAATAACAAGATACAAAATCAACCTATAGAATCAGTTGCATTTCTATACACTAAAAACAGGTAGACTATTCAAAGAAGGTTATTAAACAAACAATCTTATTAACAGTAGCATCAAAACCAAAAGAAGCACATGGCCCAAATCTTCATCTCTACATAGAGGAGCAACACCCCGGCAACAGAGGACAGACTGCAGAGTTGCCTACCATGGCCTGAAGAACCAAATAGAACTTCTGGAATTAAAAAAAAAAAAAATCCAGGCAAACCTAGAGGTGGAAGCCTCAACAATAGATTAGACCAAAGAGAAGAAATAATTAAAGAGCTAAAAGACTGGTATTTTGTATTAATTCAGTCAGACAAAAATAAAGAAAAATTTTTTTTAAATAAACACAGTATTTAAAACATATGGAACTGTGTAAAGTGACCAAACCTACAACTTTTTGACATTCCTGACAGAGAAGAAGAAAAAAGCAAGCAACCTGGAAAATATATTTGAAGGTATAATTCAGAAAATTTTCTGAATCTTGCTAGAGAGGTTGACATCAAAATATAAGAAATGTAGATAGATCCTTCAAGATACTATAAAATATGACCATCCCCAAAGCATGTAGTCCTCACACTATCCCAGGTCAATGTGAAAAAAAAATCTTATATGCAGTGAGAAAAAAGATCAAATTACCTATAAATAAAATCCCATCAGACTGTCAGTGGATTTCTCAGCAAGAGCCTTACAAACATGAAGAGATTGGGGCCTCATTTTTAGCTTTAAAAAATTCCACCAAGAATTTCACATCCGACCAAATTAAGCTTCATAAATGAAGGATAAATAAAGTCTTTCACATACAAGAAAACAATAAGGAAATTCATCACCACCACACTGGATCTACAATAAATGTTTAAAGGACTTCTAAATATGGAAATAAAGGGATGATACTTCCTATGATAAAAGCACATGTAAGTAGAAAGCCCAAACACCTTATAATGCAACTACAAAATGGAATCTACAAAACAATTAGATAACAACACAATAATAGAAATGAAACATCACATATAAATATTAATCTTAAATGTAAACAACCAAAATACTTCACTTAAAAGGCAGAGAGTATCTGTTGGCTGTATGAATGTCTTCTTTTGAGAAATGTCTGTTCATATCCTTTGCCCACTTTTCCATGGGGTTGTTTGTTTTTTTCTTGTAAATTTGTTTGAGTTCTTTGTAGGTTCTGGATATTAGCCCTTTGTCAGATGAGTAGAT
>NW_012106253.1:2545998-2556291 GCF_000951045.1 Mandrillus leucophaeus | reverse complement strand
TGGGAGTTATACCTGATGTAAATGACGAGTTGATGGGTGCAGCACACCAACATGGCACAAGTATACATATGTAACAAACCTGCACGTTATGCACATGTACTCTACAACTTAAAGTATAATAATAATAAATAAATAATTTAAAAAAAGAACCAACTTTTCATTTCAAAAAAAAAAAAAAGACAGAGAGTAGTAAATTAGATAACAAAGCAAGACCAAACATTCTGCTGGCTTCAAAAGACTCACCTCGTATGTAATGACACACATAGACTCAAAATAAAGGGAGGGAGAAAGATCTATCAGGCAAATGGAAAACAAAACACAACAAAACAAAATAGAAGGGCACACTCTTTGTGTATCAGATAAAACAGACATTAAACCAACAGTAACAAAAAGAGACAAAGAAGGGCATTACCTAATAATAAAATGTTCAGTGCAACAAGAAAATATAACTATCCAAATATGTATACATTCATATGCACCCAGATTTATACAACAATTACTACTAAATATATATTTTTAAAAAAAACAGTCATAAAATAATAGTGGTAGACTTCAACACACTACTGACAGCTTTAGACAGATCATCAAGACAGAAAATGAACAAAAAAATTCTGGACTTAAATAGAATATTTGACCAAATGGAGTTGATATTGATCTAAATAACATTCCACCTAACAACCACAGAATACACATTCTTTCTATCTGCACACAGAGCAGTTTGACAACATTCTTGATCATAAGGTGATAATAAATACATTTAAAAAATCAAAATAATGCAAAGCATCTTATTGTACCAGAGTGGAATAAAAATAGAAATCAATACCAAGAGGACTTATGAAAATTACATAAATAAGTGGAAATTAAACAATTTACTCCTGAATGAATTTTAGGTAAACAAATTAAGGCAGAAATCAAAACGTTATTTGAAACAAATGAAAATAGAAATATGACATATGAAAACCTCTGGGATATAACAAAAGCAATGTTAGGAAAAAAGTTTATAGCACCAAACAACTACATCTAAAAGGGAAATATCCCAAATTAATAACCTAAGGTCACGATGAAGGAACTAGACAAATGAGAACAAGCTAAATCAAAAGCTAGCTGAGTGGAAGAAATCGTTATCATCAAAGCAGGAAGAAATAAAATTGTAATCAAATAACTATTAAAAAATCAACAATCTCACTCATAAGTGAGAGCTGAACAATGAGAACACATGGACACAGGGAGGAGAACAATACACACTGGGCCTGTCAGGGGGTGTGGTTGGAGGTAGAGCAAGAGGAAAACGAGCTAATGTATGCTAGGCTTAAAACTTAGGTGATAGGTTGATACTTACTTCTCGATACTGAGATTGATAGGTGCAGCAAACCACAATGGCACACATTTACTTATGTAACAAACCTGCACACCCTGCACATGTACTCCAGAACATAAAATAAAATAAAAATAGATATGGAAAATCAACAAATTGGAAAGTTGATTGTTTGAAAAGATATAAAAGATTGATACACTATTAGCTAAATTAACAAAGAGAGAGAGATCAAAATAAGCAAACTTAGAAATGACAAAGTTGACATTACAACTGATACCAAGGAAATACAAAAGATCCTCAGAGACTGCAAGTACTCCTAGTGTTCCATTATTGGAACAATAAGCATGTGGGAGCTATTTATATCCTACTGCTCAAGGTCATCACCAAAGTCTGATTGCAAAACTTAAAAAAAATTGCAGCCTCAGGCTTAAATGGGTTAATACCTCTATACACACAAACAAGAAAATTGAGAGGAAATGGATGAATTCCTGGAAACAGACAAACTTCCAAGTTTGAACTAGGAAGAAACTGAAACCGTTAAGAGACCAAATATGAGTTAATAAATTGAATCAGTACTTAAAAAATATATATATATCCTAGCAAAAGAATCTAGCCCTGCACCAGATAAATGGTGAGTCAAATTCTAACAGATGTACAAAGAAGAACTGGTACCACTTTTACTGAAGTTTCCAAAAAATTAGGAGGATTTCTTTCCTATCTTTCATTGAAGGCAGTATAATCCTGATACCAATCCTGATACCAAAATCTAGCAAGGACGCAACAAAAAAAGAGAACTACAGCCTAATATCCCTGATAAACATAGATGCAAAAATCTTCAACAAAATTCTAGTAAACCACATTCAACAGCCCATCATTCATCACAATGTAGTGGGCTTTATTCCTGGGATGCAAGGATGGTTCAACATAGGCAAATCAATAAATTTCTGTTATCACATAAACAAAATTGAAAACAAAAACCATATTATCATCTCAATAGAAGCAGAACAATCATTTGATAAAATTCAACCTCGCTTCATAACAAAACCCTAAAAAAAACCTAGACGTTGAAGGAACAAACTTCAAAATAATAGCAGCCATTTATAAGAAACACAAAACAAACATCATACTGAATGGGCAATAGTTGGAAGCATTTCCTCTAAGAACTGTAGCAACACAAGGTTGTCCACTGTTACCACTCCTGTTCAACACAGTACTGAAAGTGATAGCAAGAGTAATCAGGCAAGAGAGAAAAATAAAAAGAATCTAAATATTAAAAGGGGAAGTAATATTATCTCTGTTCATTTTTGATACTATTGTAGATGTAGAATACCCAAAAGATTCCTCAAAAAGACTCCCAGATCTGATAAATTGATTCAATAAAGTTTCAGGATACAAAATCAATGTACAAATACCAGTATCATTTCTATACTTCAATAACATTCAAGCTGAGATCCAAATCAAGAATGCAATTTCATTTGCTGTATCTGAAAAAAAAAGGTGTACCTAGGAGTACCTCTAAACAAGAAGGTGAAATATGTCTACAAGGAAAACTACAAATCACTGTTGAAAGAAATTGTAGATGACACACAAAAAAATGGAAAAAGTATTCCAGCTCAGAGATTGGAAGAATTAATATCATTAAAATGGCCATACTACCCAAAGCAATCTACAGATTCAATGCTATTCTAGTCAAACTATGAACATCATTTTCAACAGAATTAGAAAAAAATATAATAAAATGCATATGGTGCCAAAAAAAGCCTGACTAGCGGAAACAAACCTAAGGAAACAGCCAAGCTGGAGAAATCACATTACCCAACTTCAACCTATATTATATGGCTACAGTAGCCAAAACTGCATGGTCCAACAAAACAGACTCATAAAGAACCAGAAAAGAAAATAGAAACCAGAAGTAGAATTGCATATCTACTGCCATTTGACCTGTGACAAAATCTACAAAAATTAGCTGTAGGGGAAGGACTCTGTATTCCATAAATGCTTGTGGAATAACTGGCCAGTCATATGTAGATAAATAAAACTAGACTCTTACCCTCTACCATCAAAAAAAAAAAAAAAAAAGTTAACTCAAGATGAATCAAAGACTTAAATATTAGACCTCTAACTATAAAAATCTTAGGAAAAAAAACTAGAAAACACTATTTTGGTCATCAGCTTTAGGAAAGAATGTATGACTAATTCCACAAAAACAATTGCAAGAAAAACAAAAATTGATAAGTGAGACCTACTTAAACTAAAGAGCTTCTGTTCTGCACAGCAAAAGAAACTATCAACAGAAAGAAAACCCTAGAGAATAGGAGAATGTATTCATAAGCTGTGCATCTAGCAAAACACTAATATCCAGTCTATAAGAAAGTTAAACAATTCTACAAGTAAAAACCAAATAATTCCATTAACAAATGGTAAAAGGAAATGAATAAACACTTCTCAAAATAAAACATACAAGTGGCCGATAAAAATCAGAAAACATGCTCCAGATCCCTAATCATTAGAGAAATGAGAATGAAAACCATAATGAAATACCACCTCACATCTATTAGAATGCCTATGATGAAAAAGTAAAAAAAAAAAAAAAAAAAAAATGGTTGATGCAAGACAAAAGGCTGCATAGAAAAGGGAATGCTTATACATTGTTGATGAGAATGTAAATTAAAAAACACTTAAAACAGAAACAGAACTGCTATTTAACCTAGCAATCCCATTACTGATTATTTGCCCAAAGGAAAATAAATTGTTCTATCTAAAAGACACAGGTACTCATACGTTTATCAGACAACTATTCACAACAGCAAAGGCAAGTAGTCAGCACAGGTGCCAATCAATGGTGGATTTTCATTCATAGGATTGAAGGAAGAAAATGTAGTATTACATGTACACCATGGAACACGATATAGCCATAAAAAAACAAAATTATGTCTTTTGTAACAACACAGATGCAGCTGGAGGCCATCATCACAGGTGAATTAACAAAGGAACAGAAAACCAAATACTGCATATTCTCATTGATAAATGGAAACTAAACATTGAATACACATGGACACAAAGATGTGGACAATAAACACTGGACCCCAAAGTAGGGAGTGAGAGGAACAAGAGCTGATAAAACTACCCATGTGCACTACCTGGGTGACAGTATCAATTTACCCCAAACATCAGCACCATGCAATATACTTGTGTAACAAATATGCATATGAACTTTCTGAATCTAAAATAACAGTTGAACATATTTAAAAAGTCAAATTGAACCCCAAAAGGGCACAAATAGCCATCATAATTCTAAGCAGAAAGAATGAAGCCAGAGACATCACATTGCCTAACTTCAAACTATACTACGGCCCTGTGGTAACCAAAAAAGCATGGTACTGGTACAAAAATAGACACGTACATCAGTGAAACAAAATAGAGAACCCAGAAATAAGGCCACAAATCTACAACCAATTGTTCTTTGATAAAACTGACAAAACTTAACAATCACTAAGGGACACCGTAGTCAATAAATGGTGCTTGGAAAACTGGGTACGCAGATACATAAGAATGAAACCCAATGCCTACTTCTCACAATAAACAAAAACTAACTCAAGATGATTTAAATACTTAAATATAAGTCCTCCTACTATATATATATTAAAAAAAAAAGTACTAGAAGAATACCTAGGAAAAACTTCTTCTGGACATTGGCCTCGGCAAATAATTTATGTCAAAGATCTCAAAAACAAATGCAACAAAAATTGAATTAAACTAAAGACCTTCTACACCATGAAAGAAAATATCAACAAACAGACAACCTAAAGAATGGGGAAAATTATCACAGAATATGCATCTGAAAAAAGACTAATATCCAGGTTATATAAGAAACTTAAGTAAATCAACAAGCAGCAAACATCTTCATGAAAAGTGTACAAAATACATGGACACTCCTCAAAGGAAGACATACAGGCAGTCAACAAACATAGGAAAGGGTTCTCCACACCACTATTCATCAGAGAAATGTAAATCAAAATCAGAATCAGATATCATCTCACACCAGTCAGAAGGGCTATTACTAAACAGTCAAAAATAACAGATGTTGGTGAGGATGCAGAGAAAGGGGAATGCTTATGTACTGTTGGTGGAAATGTAAATGACTTCAGCCCCTGTGCAAAATAAAAAAATGTATGGTACTGGCCTATAAATAGACATATATCAATGAAACAGAATCAAGTCTTCAGAAATAAACTCATGCAGATAAAGATCATTTAGTCTTCCAGAAGGGGGCAAAGAACACACTGTGAGGAAATGATAGTCTCAATTTGGAGATTTCTCAATTGACTAAAAATAGAACTCCCATTCATCTCAGCATGTCCACTACTGGCTATCTACACGCGTTAGAAAAATTGTTCCATTAAAAGTTATTTGCACTTGTATATCTATCACAGCACTACTTACAATAGCAAAGCCATAGAATCAGCCCAGATGCCCATCAATGATGGATTGGCTAAAGAAAAATTTTTGAACGTATACATCACAGAATATGATGCATCCATAAAAATGAATAAACTCATGTTCTTTGCAGCAATATGAATGCAGCTGGATGCCTTTATCCTACGTATATTGATGCAGAAACAGAAAGTCAAATACTGCATTTTCTTACTTATAAGTGTGAGCTTAAACTGGATACAAATTTATAAAGATGGAAAAAATAAACACTGAGGGGAAGGAAAGAAGGTGGGGGAAAGGCAAAGATTGACAAACTGCCTATTGGGTACTATGTTTACTATTTGGATGATGGATTCAATAGAAGCTTAAAGACCAGTATTACACAGTATATTTAAGCAATAAATTTTCCCATGTATTCCCTGAATCTATTTTTTTTAAACTTACATATAGTTGTGATTAAAAGGTGGAATATCTGTACTTTGAAAACTAGGCAACACTGGTAAAATAAATTGAAAACAGAAATAAATAAATGGAAAAACAGTGTTCATGAATTAGAAGAATTGATATTTTTAAAATGCCCATACTGTCCAAAGTGATCAGTAGATTTCAAGCAATTCCTATCAAAATTCTTACGGTATAGAAAAAGCAATCTGAAAAGAAGAACGAAGCAACAAAAATCTCTGAATAGCCAAAGCAGTATTAAGAAAGATTTCAGTGTTTTTAATGAGAACAAAGTTACAAATCTCAAAATTGCTTGGCACAGGGGCTATTCTTGAGAAAGAACAAAGGTGAAAGCTTCACACTTCCAGATTAAAAACTCTATTACATAGCTATAGTCATAAAAAGTATGGTACTGGCCTATAAATGGCTTATATACCAATGAAACAGAATCAGGACTTCAGAAATAAACACATGCAGATAAAGGTCATCTAATCTTCCAGGAAGTGGGCAAAGAATACACTGGGAGGAAATGATTGTCACTTCAATACATTGGTATTGGGGAAAACAGTGTCCCCATGCATGAACATGGGGAAAACAATATTGGACCATTTTCTTACATAATACACAAAAATCAACTCAAAATTGATTAGACTTAAATGTAATATCTGAAAATGTAAAACTTCTGGAAGAAAAGATAATAAATACAGTCCCTAATACTGGCTTTTTAAATGATTTCTTTTTTTTAACTTTTATTTTATGTTTGGGAGTACAAGGGCAGATTTGTTATATAGGTAAACTTGTGTCATGGAGGTTTGTTGTGCAGATTATTTCATCACCTGGGTATGAAGCCTAGTAACCATTAGTCATTTTTCCTGATCCTCTCCCTCCTCCCACCCTATACCCTCTGAAAGGCCCCAGCGTGTGTTGTTCTCCTCTGTGTATCAATGTGTTCACATTATTTAGCACCCACCTATAAGTGAGAATGTGAGGTATTTCTTTTTCTGTTCCTGCATTAGTTTGCTAAGAATAATGGTCTCCAGCTCCATTCATGTTCCTGCAAGGGACATACTCTCATTTATTTTTTTATGGCTGCATAGTATTCAATGGTGTGTATGTACCACATTTTCTCTATCAAGTCTACCATTGATGGGTATTTAGGTTGGTTCCATGTTTTTCTATTGTGACTAGTGCTGCAATGAACATGTGCATGCATGTGTCATTATAATAGAACGATTTATATTCCTTTGGGTATATACCCAGTAGTAGGACTGCTGGGTTAAATGGTATTTCTGTCTTTATGCCTTTGATACAACCAATAATCGTACGACAAAAAAATGCTCAACATCACTGATTATTAGAGAAATGCAAATCAAAACTACAATGAGATAAAATCTCACACCACTCAGAATGACTATTATTAAAAATTAGAAAAATAACAGATGCTGGTGAGGTTGTGGAGAAAAAGGAACACTTATAAACTGTTGGTGGGACTGTAAATTAGTCAATCATTGAGAAAGACAGTGTGGCAATTCCAGAAATGACTTATTTTGATGTGACACCAAACTCACAGATAAGAAAAGCAAAAGTAAGAAATGGGACTACATCAAAGTAAAAACCTTCTGCACAGCGATTGAAAAGGCAACCTACATAATGGGTGAAAATATTTACAAGCCATATATTTAAAAACAGGTTAATATCCAAAATATATTAGAAACTCATAATAGTCAATAGTAAAATAAAATTCCAATTAAATATGAACAGAGGCCAGGCATGGTGGCTCACATCTGTAATCCCAGCACTCTGGTGGGCAGATAACTGGAGGCCAGGAGTTCAAGATGAGCTGGACCACCATGGCAAAACCCCATCTGTACTAAATACACAAAAAATTAGCCGGGGGTGTTGTCACATGCTTGTAATCCCAGCTACCGAGGAGGCCGAGGCATGAGAATGGCTTGAACCCAGGAGGTAGAGGTTGCAGTGAGCCAAGGTTGCAACACTGCCACTAAACCTGGGCAACAGAGTTATACTCTTTCCCCAACCTCCCCTCAAAACTGAGCAGAGGACTTCAACGACAATTTTTCAGAGAAAACATACAAATGGCCAACAGGTCAGATAACTGCAAATCAAACCATCAGGTAAATGCAAATGAAAACCACAATGAGAAACCACCTCACATGTGTTAGGTTGGCTACTATAAAAATGAGAAGAGATTTATTTGAAGAAAACCCTTGTACACTCTTGGTAGGAATGCAAACTGGATCAGGCATTATGATAAACAGTATGAGGCTTCCTTAAAAAATTAAAAATATAACTCCCACATGATCTAGCAATCCCAGTTCTGGGTATTTATCTGAAGAACATAAAAATAATATGTCAAAGAGATATATGTACTTTTATGTTCGTTGCAGCATTATTAAAAATAACCAAGATATGAAAAGCACTTAAGCATCTATGGATGGATGAATGTATAAAATAATTGCAGTGTATACATATACAATGGAATAGAATTTGTAGGATGTCATAGTTGGAGGATATTGTTTCCTTTTTTTTTTTTTTTTTTTTGAGGTGGAGTCTCGCTCTGTGCCCAGGCGAGGGCAATGGCACAATCTCGGCTCACTGCAATCTCCGCCTCCCAGGTTCAAGCGATTCTCCTGTCTCAGCATCCTGAGTAGCTGGGATTACAGGCACACGCCACCACGCCCAGCTAATTTTTGTATTTTTAGTAGAGATGGGGTTTCATCATGTTGGTCAAGTTGGTCTTGAACTCCTGACCTCAAGTGATCCACCTACTTTGGCCTCCCAAAGTGCCGAGAGTACAGGCGTGAGCCACTGTGCCTGGCCAAGCATATTATTTTACTCATTATATGTAAGTGAAATAAATGAGAGCCTGAGAGAAAAACACTGCATAATCTCATTTATACGTGAAATTTAAAATAGAGAGTGGAATGGTGTTTTCCAGGGGATGTTGGGTGGGGAAAATTAGAAGATGTCAGTTATAGCATACAAACTTTCATTTATAAGATGAATAATTTCTAGAGATCTGATGAACTTCATAGTAATTATAGTTAATAATAAAGTATTATAGACTTAAAAGGAATAGATACTAACTATCCTTATCCTACTTCTGTACACACATACGTACACGAAAAGGTAAATATGCCAGATGACATATATGTTAATTAGATTGATTTGGGAAATCAATACACAGAGAATACTTACATATAAACATCACGTAGTACCTTATAAATATCTACATTTTTATTTGCCAGTCATACCTCAATAAACCTAGAACGAGTTACAAAATCTTTAGAAGAATGATAAACTCAGAGTAAAAGAGCTTTTAAGGTGTAAAAATAAAAACTTATTAAACATGCACTTTTAGATACTTTTTACAAAAATTTAATAATTAATCATACATAACGTGAAAAAACATATATGTAACGAATATGAGAACACCAAATTCAGTTTATTTTACTATACTTTCACAGACCACTTCTGTGACTTCAAATGCGTGGAGAGTTTCCTCACAATACCAAGCAATTTTGTAGATGAATCATCAATCAGACACCAGTTGGGTGTCCTCTAATTTTTGTCTTTCCACTTTAAATCTTTTTTTTTTTTTTAATTATACTCTAAGTTCTAGGGTACATGTGCACAACGTGCAGGTTTGTTAAATATGTATACATGTGCTATGTTGGAGTGCTGCACCCATTAACTCGTCAATTACATTAGGAGGTATATCTCCTAATGCAATCCCTCCCCTCTACCCCCTCCCCACAACAGGACCCAGTGTGTGGTGCTCCCCTTCCTGTGTCCAAGTGATCTCTTTGTTCAATTCCCACCTATGAGTGACAACATGTGCTATTTGGTTTTCTGTTCTTACGAGAGTTTGCTTAGAATGATGGTTTCCGGCTACAACCATGTACCTACAAAGGACACGAACTCATCCTTTTTTGTGGCTGCATAGTATTCCATGGTGTACATGTGCCACATTTTCTTAATCTAGTCTGTCACTGATGGACATTTGGGTTGATTCCAAGTCTTTGCTATTGTGAATAGTGCCGCAATAAACATACGTGTGCATGTGTCTTTATAGTAGCATG
>NW_012106253.1:2514576-2541023 GCF_000951045.1 Mandrillus leucophaeus | reverse complement strand
TAGGAGTGGTGAGAGAGGGCATCCCTGTCTTGTGCCAGTTTTCAAAGGGAATTTTTCCAGTTTTTGCCCATTCAGTATGATATTGGCTGTGACTTTGTCATAAATAGCTCTTATTATTTTGAGGTACGTTCCATCAATACCGAATTTATTGAGCGTTTTTAACTTAATTCTTTAGTGTAACTGATACCTTGTACTCTTTGATCAACATCTCCTCATTTTTTTGTTTTGTTTTTTTAGTGCAATCTTGGCTCGCTGCAACCTCCACCTTCTGGGTTCAAGTGATTCTCATGCCTCAACCTCTTGAGTAGCTGGGACTACAGGCCACCACACCCAGCTAATTTTTGTATTTTTAGTAGAAACCGTGTTGGCCAGACTGGTCTTGAACTCCTGACCTCAAGTGACCCACCTGCCTCGGCTACCCAAAGTGCTATGATTGCAGTCCTGAACTACTGTGCCCGGCCAACATCTTCTCTTTATCTACCCCTTCCTCTCCCTACTCCTAGGATCTAGTCAACAACTTTTGATTCTACGATTTCATAAGTTTTCTTTTCTCTCTCTCTTTTTTTTCTTTTTTGAGATGGATTTTCATTCTTTTTGCCCAGGCTAGAGTGCAATGGCATGATCTCAGCTCACTGCAGCCTCCACCTCCTGGGTTCACCTGATTCTCCTGACCCAGCCCCCCAAGTAGCTGGGATTACAGGTGCCCGCCACCAGACCCAGCTAATTTTTGTACTTTTAGTAGAGACGGGGTTTCACCATGTTGACTAGGCTGGTCTTGAACTCCTTGACCTTTGGTGATCCACCTGCATTGGCCTCCCAGAGTGCTGGGATTACAGGTGTGAGCTGCTGCACCCAGCATAAGTTTTATTGTTTTACATTTCACACGTAAATGAGAATATGCAGTATTTGTCTTTCTGTCTTAGGCATATTTTCCATAGCATTATGTCCTCAACTTCCACCCATGTTGTCATTAATGGCAGAATTTTCTTTTTTTTAAAAAGGTTATATAGTGTTTTCTTGTGTATGTATACCACATTTTCTTTATCCATTTATCTGTTGATGAACACTTAGATTGTTTCCACACTTTGGTATTATGAATAATGCTGAAATGAACATGGGAATGCAGATATCTCTTCTACATACCAATTCCAATGCCTTTGGATATACCCTCATACCTCCATACTTTGGGAGAATTCTTACAAGAACCCCCAAGGATATGAAAATCTCTGTATGTTCAATTCCCCAGTTCACCCAGTGGATCCTGAGGATACAAAAAGTCTGCCCTTTAGTTCTAAGAAGCTGGCATTCCAGAAATATTTTACTTTCAATCTACAGTTGAATGAATGCACTGATGTGAAAACCAGAGATACAGAGGGCTGCCTGTATTCCCAGAAGGTGGATTGACAGTTCATGTTGTAATTCTATTTTTAGGTTTTTGAATACCTTCCGTACTATTTTTCAAAATGGCTGCATTAATATACATTTCAGAAACAATGTACAAGAGTTCCCTTTCTCCACATCCTTGCCAAAACTTGTAATCAATTGTCTTTTCTTTTTATTAATGGCCATTTTCTCGGGTGTGAAGTGATATCTCATCATGGTTTGAATTTACTTTTACCTAGTGATATGGTGATATGATTTGGCTCTGTGTTTCCACCCAAACCTCACCTTGAATTATAACAATTCCCATGTGTAGTGGGAGGGACTCAATGGGAGGTAATTAAATCATGGGGTTGGTTTTTTTCGGTGCTGTTCTCATGATAGTAAATAAGTCTTAGGAGATCTGATGGCTGTATAAACAGGAGTTTCCTTGCACATGCCCTCTTGCCTGGTGCCATGCAAGATCTTGTGCCTTTGCTCTTCTGCCACCTTCAGCCATGATTGTGAGGCCTGTACAGTCATGTGGAACTGTGAGGCCATTAAATTTCTTTCCTTTATAAATTATCCAGTCTCAGGTATGTCTTTATTAGCAGTATGAGATCGGACAAATACAGTAAATTGGTACCAGGAGTCAGGTGCAAATGTAAAGATATCCAAAAATGTGGAAGAGACTTTGGAACTGGGTAATAGGCAGAGGTTGGAACAATTTGGATGGCTCAGAAGACAGGAAAATGTGGGGAACTTTCTAACTTCCTAGAGGCTTTTTGAATGGTTTTGACCAAAATGCTGATAGTGATATTGACAATGAAGTCCAGGTTGAGGTGGTCTCAGATGGAGATGAGGAACTTTTTGAGAACTAGAGCAAAGGTAACTCTTGTTATGCTTTACCAAAGAGACTGGTGACATTTTGCCCCTTCCTTAGAAATTTGTGGAAGTCTGAAGTTGAGAGAGATGATTTAAGGAAACTTATGGAAGACGTTTCTAAGCAGCAGAGTGTTCAAGAGTTGACTTGTGTGCTGTTAAAGGCATTCAGTTTTATGTACTCACAAAGATATGGTTTGGAATTGGAACTTATGTTTGAAAGGAAAGCAGAGTTAAAAGTTTGGAAAATTTGCAGCCTGATGATAAGATAGAAAAGAAAAACCTATTTTCTGAGGAGAAATTCAAGCCAGCTGCAGAAATTTGCATAAGTAACAAGGAACCAAGTGTTAATCATCAAGAAAATAAGGAGAATGTCTCCAGGGCATGTAAGAAGTCTTCATGGCAGCCCCTCCCATCACAGGCCTGGAGGCCTAGGAGGAAAAAATGGTTGTATGGGCTGGGCCCAGGGCCCCCCTGCTCTGTGTAGCCTAGGGACTTGGTGCCTTGCATCCCAGCTGCTCCAGCCATGACTAAAAGGGGCAAGCTACAGCTTGTGCTGTGATTTCAGAGGGTAGAAGCCCCAAGCCTTGGAAGCTTCCACATGATATTGAGCTTGCAGGTACACAGAAGTCAGAAATTGAAATTTGGCAGCTTCCACCTAGATTTCAAAGGAGGTATGAAAATGCCTGGGTATCCAGACAGAAATTTGCTTCAAGGTTGGGGCCCTCATGGGGAACCTCTACTAAGGAAGTGAAGAAGGGAATTATGAAGTTGGAGCCCCTACACAGAGTCCCGTCTGGGTCACTGCCTAGTGGAACTGTGAGAAGAGGGTCACTGTACTCTAGAGCCCAGAATGGTAGATCCACCAACAGCTTGCACCATGTACTTTTAAAACTGCAGACATTCTATACCAGGCCACAAAAGCAGCCAGGAGGGAGGCAGTACCTACAAAACCACAAAGATGGAGCTGCCCAAGACCATAGGAACTGATCTCTTTCATCATTGTGACCTGGATGCAAGACATGGAATAAAAGGAGATGATTTTGGAGCTTTAAGATTTGACTTCAGTGCTGGATTTTGGACTTGCATGGGCCCTGTAGCCCCTTTGTTTGGGCCAATTTCTCCTATTTGGAATGGCTGTATTTACCCAATGCTTGTACCCCCATTATATCTAGTAACTAGATAACCCCATTGTATCTGATACCTAACTTGCTTTTGATTTTGCAGATTCATAGGCAAAAGGAACTTGCCTTGTCTCAAATGAGACTTTGGAATGTGGACTTTTGAGTTAATGCTGAAACAAGTTAAGACTCTCGGAGACTGTTGGGAAGGCATGGCTGTGTTTTGAAATGTGAGAACATGAGATTTGGGAGGGGTCAGGGGTGCAATAATATGGTTCGGCTCTATGTCCCCACTCAAATTTCACCTTGAATCATAATAATCTCCATGTGTCATGGAAGGGACCCAGTAGGAGTTAATTGAATTATGAGGCAGGTTTTCCTCATGCTGTTTTCGTGATAGTGAATAAGTCTCAGGAGATCTGATTGTTTTAGAAATCATAGCACCCCTGCATATGCCCTCTTGCCTGCCACCATGCAAGATGTGCCTTTGCTCTCCCTTTGCCTTCTGCCATGACTGTGAGGCCTTCCCAGCCATGTAAAACTGTGAGTCCACTAAACCTCTTTCTTTATAAATTAACCAGTCTTGGGTATGTCTTTATTGGCAGCATGGGAATGAACTAATACACCTAGGTTTACAATTATCTACATGTTTACCAAAAGATGACAAAATAAACTGTATTGCCTTACATTACAATACTTGCCATTTCAATATGGTGAACTACTTTATATTTTATATATCACCCATCTCATGATCTTATTGATACATCTCAAAATTACCTCAATTACATTAAGTTGAAATGATCAAGAAACAAAACATCACCTGTAATCCCAGCATTTTCGGAGGCCGAAGTGGGCAGATCATCTGAACTCAGAAGTTACAGACCAGCCTGGAAAACATGTGGAAACCCCATCCCTACTAAACACACAAAAATTAGCAAGGTGTATCAGCTGTAGTTCCAGCTACGTGAAAGACTAAGGCAGCAGAATTGCTTAAGCTCAGGATGGGGAGGCTGCAGTGAGCTGAGATTGCACCACTGCACTCCAGTGAGACTTCATCTGAAAAGAAAAGGAAACAAAACATCTATTTATGTTAGTTTTCTGTTGTTGAGTAACAACTTATTACAAATTTATCAATGTAAAATGAAACATATCTATCATCTCACAGTTTCACTGGGTCAAAAATCAGGCACAGTTTATCTAGATCTCCATTATAGCATCCCACACAACTGCAATCAGGTGTCAGCTAGGGTTATTGGTCTCATCTGAAGCATGGCATCCTCAAACAACTTCATTCATACTGTTGGCAGAATTCAATTTTTATTATGGTAAGAACATTTAACATGAGGACTACCTTTTTGACAAAATTTTAAGTGTGAAATACATTATTGTTAACTGTGGGCATGATGTTGTACAACATATCTCTAAAGTGTAATTATCTTGCATAACTGAAACTTTATACACATTGGATAGGAACTCCCCATTTTTTCCCTTCTCCCAGCTCCTGGCAATCACTATTTTATTCTGCTTCTATTTAACTATTTCATATACTTCTGTGAATTAGTCCATTCTCACACTGCTATAAAAAATACCTGAGACTGGGTAATTTATAAAGAAAAGAAGTTTAATTGGCTAATGATCTCACAGACTGTACAGGAAGCATGGAAGCATCTGCTTGGCTTTTAGGGAGGCCTCAGAAAACCTTACCAATGTGTTAGAAAGCAAAAGGGGGAGCAGTAATTCACATGGCCAGAGCAGGAAGAAGTGGGAGAGAAGTGACACATACTTTTAAACAACCAGATCTCATGATAACTCACTTACTATACAATAGCAAAGTGGGATGGTGCTAAATTATTCATGAGAACTCCACTCCAACGAGTCAATCATCTCCCACCAGGTCCTACCTCCAAAACTGGGGATTGCAATTCGACATGACATTTTGGCAAGGACACATATCCAAACCATAGTATTCTGCCCCTGCTTCCTCCCAAATATCATGTCCTTCTCACATTAAAAAAATACAATCATGTCTTCCCAACACACCCCCAAAGTCTTAACTCATTCCAGCATTAACTCAAAAATCCACAGTCCAAAGTCTCATGAGATAAGGCTAACTTCCTTCTACCTACTAGCCTGTAAAACAAAAACAAGTTAGTTACTTCCAAGATACAGTGGGGATAGGGAATTGGGTAAGTACTCACATTTCAAAAGGGAGACATAACCAAAAGAAAGGGACTACAGGGCTCATGCAAGTCTAAAACTCAGCAGAACAATCATTAAATTTTAAAACTTTCAAATAATCTCTTTTGATTTCATATCTCTTATCCAGGGCACACTGAGGCAAAGGTTGGTCTCCCAAGGCCTTCAGCATTTTGCCCCTGTGGCTTTGCAGGGTGAAGTCCTTGTGGTTGCTCTCATGTGCTGGTGTTGAATGCTTGCAGCTTTTCCAGGAACACTGTGCAAGCTGTTGGTGGATCTACCATTCTGGGATCTGGAGGACAGTGGCTCTCTTCTTGCAGCTTCACTAGGCAGTGCTTCAGTTGGACCCTGTGTGGGGACTCCAACATCACACTTTTCTGCTACACTACCCTAATAGAGATTTTCTGTGAGGGCTTCATGCCTTCAGCAGGCTTCTGCCTTAAAATCCTGGCTTTTCCATCTGAAATCTAGCCTCTGAAATCTAGGTGGAGGCTCCTAAGCCTCAACACTCACACTTTGCACACCCACAGTCTTAACACCACGTGGAAGCTGCCAAGGGTTATAGCTTGCAGCCTCTGAAGCAGTGGCCCAAGTTGTCCCTGGGCCCTTTTGAGCCACAGCTGGTACTGTAGTGTTCAGGATGCACACAGCAGTTTCCTAAGTCTGTGCAGGATGTTGGGGTCCTTGGTGTTGCCCACACAACCACTGTTCCTTCTTAGACCTTGGCACCTGTGATGGGAGGGGCTGCTGTGAAGGCCTCTTGCGTGCTTTTGAGGCATTTTCCCCATCGTCTTGGCTATCAGTAAGTGGCTCCTCTTTACTTATGCACATTTCTGCAACCTGCTTGAACTCCTTCCCTGAAACTGAGCTTTTCTTTTCTACCACATGGCCAGGCTGCAAGTTGTTATTAGGTTTACATGCTGCTTCCAGTTTAAACACGTTTCTGTTTTATGTCATTTCTTTGCTCACACATATGAGCATAGATTGTTGGAAGCAGCCAGACCACACTTTGAATGCTATGCTCCTTAGAAATTTCTGCCAGATACCCTAAATCATCACTCTCAAGTTCAAACTTACACAGATCCTTATGGCAGGGGCACAACATCACCAGGTTCTTTGATAATGTGTAACAAAATTGACATTCACTACACTTCCCAATAGGTTTCTCATTTCCATCAAGAACTCCTCAGACTGAACTTCATTGTTCATATCAATATCAACATTTGGTCATAACCATTAAACAAGTCTCTAGGAAGTTTCAAACTTTTCCTCATCTTCCTGCCTTCTTCTGAGCCATCCAAACTGTCCCAATCTCTGCTTATGATACAGTTCCAAAGCTACTTTCACATTTTCAGGTATCTTTATAGCGTCGTCCTCACTCCTTGCTACCAATTTTCTATATTCGTGTGTTCTCACACTGCTATAAAGAAATACCTCAGACTGAATAATTTATTTTTTTAAAAAAGAAGATTAATTAGCTCACTATTCCACAGGCTGTGCAGGAAGCATGGCAACATCTGCTTAGCTTCTGGTGAGTCCGCAGGAACACTTAAAATAATGACAGAAGGCAAAGAATGAGCAGCAATTCACATGGCTGAAGCAGGAGGAAAAGAGGGAGAAGGCAGGTGTCACACACTTTTAAACAACCAGATCTTGTGGGAACTCACTATACAGTAACAAAGGGTGATGCTGCTAAACCATTAATGAGAACTTCACCCCTATGCTTCAGTTTCCTTCTACCATGCATTTCCAACACTGGGGATTACAACTCAACGTGAGATGTGGGCTGGGATACATATGCAAACTGTATCACTCACATAAGTGACATCATGTATTATTTGTATTTCTGTGACTGGCTTACATCACTTAGCATAGTGTACTCAAGTTTCATTCATATTGTTGCATATGGCAAAATTTCCTTGTTTATAAGGCTGCATAATATTCCATTGTATGTATACACCACATTTTCTTTATCCATTTTTATGTAAGTGAGTATTTGGGTTGTTTCTACATTTTGGCTATTGTGAATGATGCTGCAATAAATATGGGAGTGCAGGCATATCTTCAATATCCCGGGTTTAAATTCTTTCAAGTGAACATCCAGAAGTAGTATTGCTGGATGATATGGTAATTCTAATTTTAATTTTTTGAGGAATCAGCATAGTTTTCCATTATGACTGTACTAATTTGCATTCCTACCAACAGTGTACAAGGGTTCAAGTTTCTCTACAACCTTGCCAACAATTGTTATCTTTTTAATTTTTGTAGTAGCTATCTTAAAAGGTATGAGGTGTTATCTCATTGTAGTTTTGGCGGCTATTTATCTGATGATTAGTTATATTGGGCATTTAAAAATATACGTGTTGGTAATTTGTATGTCTTATTTTGAGAGTTTATTATTCATAGCCTTTACCCATTTTTAATTGAGTTATTTTTGTTTTTATTGTGATTGAGCTGTATAAGCACCTTATACATTTTGAATATTAACACCCTTATCAGAAATATGATTTGCATACCTCTGATTTTCTCACATTCTGTCAATTGCCTTTTCACTCTGTTGATTCTTTCATTAGTAATACAGAAGCTTTTTAGGTAGATGTACTTCTATTTATCTATTTTTTCTTTTGTAGCCTGTGCTTTTGATGATATATCCAAGAATTGCAAAGATTAATGTTTTAAATTGTTCCCTGTTTTTTTTGAGATGTTTTACAGTTTCAGATCTTATATTTAGGTCTTTCATTCATTTGGGGTTAATTTCTGTGTGTGGGATTTACCCAACACCATTTATTGAAGAGTCAATTCTTTATACATTGTGTAATTATGACACTCTTCTCAAAGATTGACCCTATAAATGTATGTCTATTTCTGTAATCACTATTTTGTCCTGTTGGTCTATATATCTCTCTATATTATAGTACCGTACTGTTTTAATTTCTACATTGACAGCTTGTGTTGGTGTATGCACAACAGCCACCATCTCCAGTGTGCACAAACTGACCTTATTCCAGAGAAGACCTTGATCAATCACCTTGGCCAAAGATGATTGGAAGGTATCTCAAAACTTTAAGATATTTCAGAATGCCATTCTTTCTCAATGGTCTCTAGATGTTTAAAGTATACCAGGTACTATAAGCATTCAGAGATAGGTGAAACAGAAGCTAGTGCCTCAAGAAGGTCCAAGAAATATCAGAACATTGGATACATGGTCCTACCTTTTCCTCTCTTTTCAGTGACAATCTGATAGCTGGGTATTTTTACCTGTCAAATTTGAGCTGAGACAGAAGCTGAGAACATGTCATATGATAGCTTTCTAGTTCAAGCTATCATCTGCTCTCAGTGAACTTCAGGTGACTAGAGTATGTTGGGGTCCATCACTTCTCTGAGACAGGAAAGACAGAAGCCAGCAGTTTGGAAAACTTCCAGAAAAGACAAAATATTGAACATACAGTCTAATCCCTGTTTTCCCTGCTAAGAGTAAAGCTGGGAACTGGGGGTTTTCTACTGATCATAGGATGTTGTGCTGGGGGTAAGGGTTATGGCAAGGAGTTGTCATGATTACTTTCACAAGATTTGCTGTTACTGATTTCTTACTTGCCTAGGATACAGGAGCTTCTCCATTAGTTTCTAGATTTCTCATAAAATACATCATTCTACACGTTGTTGTTGAATTGGTGTGCTCCTGGAAGGAAAAGAGGTTTATTACATCACCTTGCTAAAGAATTAACTTTTTTGTTGTAAGACAGCCTTAAGCACATAGAGATCATCACCTTTTATAGGTAGATGACAACATGGCTATTTGTTTCTTTGAGTTAAGCAGGAAGCATCTCTACATCTTCAAGTATGTACATTCTGGAAAGGCATTAACCATTTTCTAAAGGGTTTACCTAATTAGGTCAGGCCCTCCAGTATAATTCTTCTACTTAACTCAAAATTAACTCATTATGAATCTTGTTTGTATATGCAAAGTCCAACTTTGACAAACAACATATCACAGTCATAAGCATATCAAGCCATTACTTTTACTATATTCTATTGTTTAGAAGAGAGTCAAAGATTCTGACTACACTCAAGAAAAACACAAGACTTATACTCATAAAATGTCACATTATTTTGTGTCAACTACACTGTCATTTTGACAAGGACTCCTTCATATTTTGGCCATTATTTTCTTCACAAAGTTGTCTCCTCACATGTAAAAGCAAACAAAATACTAAATACCTTCACCACTAAGACTTAGAAGAACCCTCCATAATTTGTCAACATTTGACAAGTCTTATAAATTATAGACATAACAGCTTTATGTATAGACGTCCTATTTTTAAGCATATTAGTCAAATAACAAAATTTTTAAACCTGAAGTATTTCTCAGAGTTTGATAGCATTCAGAACCATGCTGCATTTCCCAGAGTATGTTTATATATCTCCTGATTGCTATTTTGCCATCATAAACACTAGTTAAACAAAACAAAGGTAATTTGAAACACCAGGAATGCTGGAGGAAGGAGGGGCAACAGTAGGGGATTTACACCAAAACCCTACCTTACCAAGGGGTAGCCCTGGGGAAATACCAGTTTTTCAGGTACAATAACAAGAACCAATGTGGGTCTCAATAGCACACTGGATATACCAAGAAGGTCAAAATAACACTGCAAAAGTTCTTAAAATTAAACTGGTATTGGGTCCACAGCCCACAAAAGTAGTCAAAGACTGACATGCTTAACTGGAAAAGAGTAGCAGCCTAACAAAATACAAATATTTACATAAATATAAACATAACTCACAATTTTAACATACTGGACAAATGTCTAGAATACAATTTAAAATATATGGTTCTGCTAGAATCAATAAAATCCCAAAGCATTCATTATAAAAACACTTCAACTCTTGGCAGTATTCTTGAAATAAATAAATTTTAAAATATCATCACAGAAATAGAAGTTACAGAAAAGAAAAAATGGAAGTTAATAGCTAAAATTATAATTATAGAAATAAAAACTTATTGGATTGACTCAATAATACAGCAGAGAAAAATGAGGATGGAATCTGTGCAATTGAAGAAAGAATGATAGAATTCACCCAATCTGAGCAACAAAGATAAAAATAGACTGAAAACCAAAATAAACTTTAAAAAATTTTTGGGGCCTGCAGGAAAATAACAGAAGATCCAGCATTTGTGTAATTAGAGTCTCCGACTTCAGGAGAGGGAAGGAGTGGCTAAAACAGTATTTCAAGACAAAAATGACTGAAAACATCTCAGAATTTAAATAGCAACAAGACTGTAGACCCACAAAACTGAGAAAACTCCAAACAATATAATTGCTTAGGAATCTATGCCAAGACACATAATAAAATTTCAATAACTGAAGATAAGAAAAAAAATTTTGAAAGCATACAGACAAAATAATATACACCCTATAGAGAACCACTGAATAGAATGACAATGAATTTTTTATCTAAAATTATAGAAGCTTGAGAAAAGTAGTACAATATTTGTCAAATGTTGAAAGAAAAGAACTATTGATACTTCTATATCCAGTGAAAATAACTTTCAAGAATGAAGGATAAAGACTTTATTAAATAAAGAAAAAGTAAAATATATTGTTGCTGGTAGTCTTTCTCTTTTAACTGTTTATAGGAAGTTCTTTAAGCAAAAAGTGAATAATAAAAGAAGAAATCTTGGAAGATTAGGAATAGAAACAGAACAACAGTAAGGGCAGAAACGTGGGCACATGCACCAAACCCTTCTTATCTTCATTACTTTTAAGAATTAGATAAGATTAAAACCAGAATTACACAGCCTTCTGATACTCAAGACAACAATAGTTAAAGTGTGAAAGGTAAAGTAAATTTAAGTGAGGTTTTTACACTAATCTTGAAGACATAAAATATTGATAATAGTACACTGTGACAAGTGACATAAATATATTACAATGTTCAATACAATCACTATAGTTAGAAATGTAATACTCTTTCAAAAATAATAGAGAAATTAAGATACAATACTAATTTTTTTTCAAGTAACCTGAGGGGGGGGGGGGAAAGAAACAGAGGAACAAGAATGAGGAGAAAAAAAACGAAACGCAACTAATAAATGACACACTTAAGACTAACCCAATAATTACTTTAAACCTAATTGATCAAAATACACTAATAAAGACTATCAATTTGTGGAGCTTTTCCCTTACGTTTTCTTCTACCAGTTTTAATATGTGGGTATTATATTCAAATCTTTAATTCATTTGAGTTGACTTTTGTATATTGTGTAAGATAAGGGTCTAATTTTATTCTTTTGCATGTGGATATTCAGTTTTTCCAACACCATTTACCGATGAGACTTTTTTTCTCATTGTGTGTTCTTAACACCTTTGTTAAAAATAGTTAACCATAAATGCATGGGATTATTTTTAAGATTGTAATTCCATTGCATTTGTCAGTGTATGTGTGTGTGTGTGTGTTTGAGACACTCACACTTTATTGCTCAGGTTGGAGTGCAGTGGTGCCCTAGCTCACTGAAGCCTCAACCTCCCATGTTCAAGCAATCCTCCTGACTCAGCCTCCTGAATGGCTGATACTACAGGTGAATTCCACCATTCCTGGCTAACAGTTTTTTGGTTTTTTTTTTTTTTTTTTTTTTTTTGTAGAGATGAAGATTTCCTACGTTGCCTAGGCTATTCTTGAACTCCTGGGCTCAAGTAATCCTCCTGCCTTGGTCACTCAATGTCTTTGGTACTATGTTTTTATTTTGTTTTGTTTTTTAAACAATTACTTCGTAATACGCTTTGAAATCAGGGAGAGTGATATATCCAGCTTTGTTCTTTTGTTCAAGATTGTTTTTGTATACTGTATCTTTTGTAGTTGCATACAGATTTACACATTTTTTTTCTATTTCTCTGAAAGAAAAATACATTGAAGTATTGATATTGAAAGGAGTTACTTAGTTTATCTTAGGTAGATAACAAGGGAAGTTTCCCAGGGAGCCCCTGGCCCATGTGTCAGTGTCTCATTCTCACATAACGTAAAAAGAAGCCTGGACAAAACATTCAAGTTGCAAGCACTGATAAGGGTACTATCACAGGGTTTTGTGCCTGGAGACATGCCTAAAGATGCACAGATAGAAAAACCTCCAGCCCATTTGGATAAAACCTTGCACAAACCTCCAGCTCACTCAGATAAGGGAACAAGGCCTGGCATAGAAATGTCTTTTTCCTTTGTATAGTCAGTGGGCTCCCAGGAAGAGTTTCTTTTCCCTTTGTAGGCATGGGCACCGTGGGGTCCTGTGGGTTCCAGTGGGCACTCTCCTTTATTAGGACTATAAGTCTAGCTTCTATGAATCATCACTTCAGCCTCTGATTGGTCCCCGTCCAAGGTCCCCGGCCAAGGTTTCACTTTAGCTTCTGATGGGTTCTGGACCAAGCTAAGCAGCCTCTAGAAATCATCACTTTAGCCCCTGATTGGTCCTGGGCCAAGGCCACAGGCCAAGCTGAGTCATGCGTTCTCCAAGACAGCCGGCAGACTAAGTAAATTCCTTCCCTTTTCCACTCCATAAAAACCCCAGACCCCAGCCTCACAGTGGATACTCCCATTCAGGACTCCTTCTCTGCTGGCAGAGAGCTTTTTTCTTTCACTTATGAAACGTTTGCTCTAATCTTACCTTTGTGTTCGCGCTCCTTTATTTTCTTGGAGGTAGGACAAGAACCCCGGATGTTAGAAAATGAAAGACTGTTTCATCTTGGTGCATTCGCCGAGAAGAAGGGAATTCATCAGAAGGGTAAGAGCGGACCTTTAACTATTTACTTTCATTTCTGAGACTTCTTGTCTATTCCAGTCTAGTTTCCTTTCACTGAGGGCCTAAGCCATCACGTGGGATTGGAAGGAGGTCCTAGGGCAACTGAAGATTTCTGGCTAGGACTACACCCCAGTGTTTTCTAAAGGCCAGTCGACTAACTCCAGTTCCTGACAGCCTGTCAGGGTGTCCACAGAAAGACTTCCAGTCTTTTCCTGTCATATTTTCCTTCTTTCCTCTTGTGGCTATCATGTCTCCTATTCCTTCTTTGCATACAATGTGGTGAGTGTTTTTGCAACCTAGAGATATAGTCTTGCTGGACAGAGTTAGTAGGTGTCTTAGTAATCAGGACTGTAATTCAAAGAATTGTTGTTTTGGTGATTTCTTAAAAACAGGGGGAATTCAAGATTTCAGTCTAAGTACTCACCTAGTAAGGTCCCTTCTGTCCCTCAATGATGGACATTTACAGCACCGTATGGGAGGATACTTCAACCAGAGTCAACACCCTTCTCTCCATTTGGGTTGTTTTTTTCCTTCATGTAAGAGTTCAGCATTGTCCAATGAATTTCAACAATTTCTTTATAAAACTAGTTAATTTTCTTATACTGGGAAGCATGCTATAGGGACAGCATATCAAACCACAAACCTCTTTTTCCAACTTTTACCTAAAAAGAATTTGGAGTGTTTTTAACTAACATTTCTAACCCTACAGCGCCACCTAGTGGACTAGAATTTTTCTCTGTGTGGAGCCTTGTCAGCTCTTGTCCCGATCCTCAAGTTTCAATTTTTTTTTCCTTTCATGTCCTCCTATCAGTGATCAGGGCCAATGTTCTATTTGTAGACAGAAAAACTCCACTTTCAACAGCCAGAAAAAGCTATTTTGATAAGACAGTTCTTAGCTTCAATACTGTCACCATCAAAAGGGCAACGATTCAATTTTTACACTTTTGAGGCACTTGTTTTGTATTCAATTACATAGGAATTTAAACAGAAAAGAGATTTTATGCTTAGAAGTTAACAAGTCCCATTCTGTGGGATTTTGATTTTTTGCTTGGGCCATAGCAAGGGAAGCCAGAGATGATTTTAGGACACTCCCTCCATTAAGAAGTCTTGCCCAGGTCCAACTACTACGCAATCTCTCCAAGTGTTGGCTAGGTGGGTCTAAGAATCCAACAGGATGGAGGGCTAGAATTTTGAACAAGTAAGCGTGAATAAATCCTGCTGACTAACTACTTCCTGATCATGAATAAAGGTCATGTTTATACCCATGGGGTGGCACCTATGATGGTCACCAGGACCCAGAGGAAAGGAGGAAGGAAGAGAGGAGGAATGCCCCTTTATCCTTCTCTCCACCCTGGGTCATGTAAAAGGCAGGAATTGGACTGAAGGGTGCCTTGTCTCCCTCCTCTCTTTTAGATGGCTAACAAACCATACTCCCTTTGAGTGCATTTTGAATCACTGGAATTTCTTTGACCCTGAGACTCTGAAGAGAAAACAACTTATATCCTATTGCACAAGGGTGTGACCTTGGGGATGAACAAACCTGACCTTCTGAGGAAAGTCTTGATTTCTATAATATTCAACATCTAGATCTTGTCTGTAAGTGGGAGGGAAAGTGGTCCAAGGTTCTCTATGTACAGGCCTTTTTTGCTTTTTGGGAGAACCCAAACCTTTGTAAGCATTGTACAGTTTACTCTGCCCTCTTGGCAGCCATGACAGACAAGCATACAAAGGCTGATTATCCAAAGTGAGAGAGACAAACCATTGGGGAAGCCTCAAATGCAACTTCTGGGTGCCCCACTTGCCCCACTTATTTGGGGCTCCCAGTAGCCAAATCATTAGCTCCTCCAGTTGTGCCACTCAAGAAACTCCCAACTTCACAGTTTCCCCTGCAGGAAATGCTAGATGGGCATGTTGCCACTAGGGTTCAAGTTCCCTTTTCATTGCAAACCTTAGGCAAATAAAGGAGAACCTAGGTGGGTTCTCTGATGACCCTGATAAATATATAAAGGTTTTCCAAAATCGAACCCATGTGTTTAATCTTGCATGAGAAAATATTATGTTACTTCTAATCCAAAGTCTAACTGATGTTGAAAAGCAGGTAGCCTTACATCCAGCAGAGGTATTCAGAAATGAATAATGTATCTCCTATAGCCAGTATAAACGTCTTAAAAGGAAGAAGTCCAAAGAAAAGAGGGTGAGCAGAGACACAATATCCATTCTCAATAGGAAGAGAAACAGTGCCATTTTAAAAAGCCTAACTGGAGCCCTGTGACCCCAGTGATTTTGTAGATGAGTAGAAAATAAAACACTTTCTGACGTGCATTTTAAAAGGTTTGCAAAGAACAAAAATTAAACCTCTTAATTACTGTAAACTGTCCTTGTTGAACCAGAAACCAGATGAAAATTCCCCAGCGGTTTTAGAAAGACTGAGAGAAGCTTTAGTGAAACACTAAATGTACTTAGGCCATGGGCTGTCTTGGAGAAAGTGTGACTCAGCTTAGCTGGGGACCAATCAGAAGCTGAAACGATGATTCATAAATACTGCTTAGCCTGGCCCAGAACTTGTCAGGAGCTGAAATCAAAGCTTGGCCAGGGACCTTGACCCCAGACGTATCAGAAGCTGAAGTGATGATTCATAGAGGCCGAATTTACAGTACAAATAGGAAAGTAGAGTGCCCACCAGAACCCGCAGGAGCCCACTTTGCCCATATCCCCATTAAAGGAGAAGAAAGTTTTCCTGGGAGTCCACTGACTACACAAAGGACAAAAGTATTTCTATGTCAGGCCTCGTTCCTTTATCTAAGTGATGTGGAGGTTTGTGCAAGTTTTTATCAAAATGGGCTGGAGGTTTTTCTATCTGTGTAGCCATGGGCATGTCTCCAGACACAACACCCTGTGTTAGTTCCCTTATCGGTGCCTGTAGCTTGAATTTTTTACCAGGCTGATTTTTATGTTATGTGGGGAAGAGGCACCGACCTGTGAGCCAGGGACTCTCCAGGACCCTTCCTTTCCTATCTACCTAAGGCAAGCTAAATAACTCCTTTTAGCACCAAAGAACCGACAATGACATGCATTGACCACAAGCTTCTGGACAGACAGCATGACTGAGCAATTCATCCATAGCAGAGTTCGGAGTGAAAATATATTGTTCATCTAGTATGTAACCACAGAGAAACTTACCAGCAGCAGGATGGTCTGGGTAGCCCTTTTCTCTGGGGAGACTCTTGGGGAGAGGTTGGTGCTATAAAGGTATGGGGATTGCTCCTGATGCCTGGACAACAGAAAGACTACGTGTGCAGGTGAGAGGAGCATGATTTCTACAAAGGAAATGTCACTGAATTATGTGTGTTTTAACAAAAAAAAAACCCTGGTGATAGACTTCACTGGGGAAAAGTCAGGAGTATTTTCTGAGAATCAGCTGATTGCTTTGGGTGACAATGGAAGAAGAAATAGTGTACAAGACACAATTTTAAATATTTTAAGACACTTTTAAATATTAAAAGACAAACTAACAGTCCAAAATAAGATATAAGCATAAATAGGGCAATTTGTGAATTTATATTTCAACCTTGTCAACATGGAGGTTCTGGGGCTGATGGTGATAGACTGCAGCATGCTCAGGAGGCAGGTGGTACAGATGTAGAGGCCCCTCATAGCCATGTATATGTAAAAAAAAAAAAAAAAAAAAAAAAAAAAAAAAAGACCTTACATTTGAAGGTATTCTGAAAATCTGACTCAAACAGGTCTGGAAATAGCAAAAGCAGTACCATAGGAGCATCACTATGTGGATGAGGGCCAAGTAACAAATAATCAGCTCAGTGGACTAATGCTGTGATCAAAAAGGAGTGTGATTATATGGAAGAAAACGAGAAAGGAGTTGGCTACTATTTCAGTGCCAGCTTGAAATAAAAGGCATTTTTTAAGGTAATATGAATAATAAGTGATTATTTCAGTGGCAAAAACAGATGGAGTAACTATGGTAATTTCAGACGAATCAAAATTCAGAGAAAGGAAAATTGTCAGGGATGAAGAAAAATGCACTTGATGATAAAAGAGTCAATTATTTAAGACAGAATAGCAATTCTTAATGCACATGAGACTAACAACAGAAAGTAAAAAAAATATAAGACAAAAACTGACAGAACTGGAATAAGAAATGGGTGAACCCACTATTATAGTCAGATAATTCAACATCAATCTCTTAGAAAAGGGCAGATCTAGCAAACAGAAAATCAGTAAGTCCATACTTGAACCAAACAGCACTATCACTTAATTGAACATAATTGAAATATTTAGACTATTTCATTTAACAAAAGCAGTGTACACATTGTTCTTAAGGTCACAGGGAACATTCACCAAAATAGATAACATTCTTAATGGTAAAACACACTTTAATACATTTAAAAGAATAAAAATATGTAATTTCTGCTCTGAGAGCACAATGCAATTAAATGAAAAATCAATAACAAAAAGATATCTGAAAAATCTCAAAATATGTGGAGATTAAACAACGTATTTCTAAATAATGTCTAGGTCAAAATATATCCAGAGGAATTTAAAAGTATTTTGAACTAAAAGTCAATAAAATACAACTTATTAACATTGGTGGTATGCAGCAAAAGCAGTGCTTAGAGAGAAATTTATAGCATAGAAGAGGAACAATCTAAAATTTAAAAATCTAAGCTTCAACATAAGTGAACTAAAAAAAAAAAAAAAACCGGAAATTAAATTTGAAGTAAAAAAATAAAAATAAAAATTACAGTAGAAATCAATAAACTTGAGGATTTCCAAGAAAAAAATGGAAGATTGAAGGCAGGACTAATTTGCAGATTCCACTTGGATGGACAGAGCATCATGTGGAGACCCACATCATGAAATTTTGCTCCCTAAATTACTGCAGGAACATATCAGCAAAGCCTAGAGAATCCACAGACCCTTTCAAGAAAGTGGGTTGCCACTGCATGCTCTGTGGGACAGCCGAGGAACTGTGAGTTGGCTTGCTTTCTCAGCTGGCAGGCTTGTAGCCTGCAGCAAGTTCTCAGCCCTTCTCAATGGCTGCCAGACAATAAACTTGATGCTGTTGCAGGAGCATCATGGAAGTGAGATCAGCCTGTCAGGCTGTGAGCTGCATGGAAGCTGGGTGAAGCCTGTGGCTGCCAACTTTCCTGCACTTCCCTGGTGACATGTGTGATGCAGCAGAGGCAGCTAAAATGCCCCAGGGGACATAATGGCATTGGCTTGAGAACCACAACTCCATCCCCCAGAGCAGCCGCAGAAAGCCCGCCCAAGGAGAGTCTGAGCTTAGACCACCTAAACCTGTACTCACCTTATGGTATTTCTCTACAAGCCTTGGTAGCTGAAGACAAAGGATTTAATCTTTTGGGAGCTCTATGGCCCCGGCCACTGTCTGATCCCATAGTACCACAGCTGATCCACTCTTGAAAGTGCCGCCTCCTGGTTGAAGGCCAACTAACACCAAACCAGCACACTTAACAAAAATGCAACTAAGGACTCTCACAGAGTTCACTTCACTCCCCTTCTACCTCAACCAGAGCAGGTACTGGTATCCATGGCTTGGAGACCTGAAGACAGATCGCATCACAAAACTCTTTGAAGGCACCCACCAGTACTAGCCCAGAATCTGTTAGTTCTGCTGGGTGGCTAGATGCAGAAAAGAAATAACAATCACTGTAGTTCAGCTTTTAGGAAACCCCATCTGTAGGGAAAAGGGGAGAGCACAACATCAAGGGAGCACCCCTTGGGAAAAAAGAATCTGAACAGCAGCCTTTGAGTCCCAGGTGGTCCCTTTGACATAGTCTATCCAAATGAGAAAAAATAAAATAAAATAAAAATTTCTGGCAATAAGACAAAACAAGATTATTTAACAACCCCAAAAGATTACACTAGCTCACCAGCAATAGATCAAACCAAGATGGAATCTCTGGATTGTGAGAAAAAGAATTCAGAAGGTCAACATATTAAGCCAATCAAGGGGGCACCAGAGAAAGAAGTCCAACTTAAAGAAATAAAAGAAAAAGAAAAACAATAAGATAGGAATGGAAAAATCTCCAAAAACACAGATAGCATAAATAAAATAAAATCATGACTTCTGGAAATGAAGGACACATAGAGAATTGAAAAATGCACTGGAAAGCCTCAGTAATAGAATCAAACAGGTAGAAGAAAAAACTTAAGAGCTCAAAGACAAGGCTTTTAAATTAACCCAATCCAACAAAGACAAAGAAAAAAAAAAGCATTTTTTAAAAATGAACAAAGCCTCTAAGAAGTTTGGGATTTTGTTAAACAATCAAAACTAACAATAATTGGTATTCTTAGAACACCAACCTAAGAGAAATCTAAAAGTTTGGAAAATATATTTGAGGGAATATTTGAGGAAAACTTCCCTGGCCTTGCTGGAGAGCTAGACATGCAAATACAAGAAGCTTAAAGAACAACTGGGAAATCACTGCAAAAAGATCATCAGCTAGGCACATACTCATCAGATTATCTAAAGCTAAGATGAAGGAAAGAATCTTAAGATCTGTGAGGCAAAACTATAAGGTAACCTTTAAAGACAAACCTACCACATTAACGGCAGATTTATCAGCAGAAACCCTACAAACGAGAAAGGATTGAGGTCCTATCTTTAACCATTTTTTAAAAAATTATCAGTCAAGAATTTTGTATCCAGTGAAACTGAGCTTCATAAATGAAGAAAATATACAATCTTTTTTGGACAAACAAATATTGAGAGAATTCTCCACTACCGAGGCAGTATCACAAGAACTGCTAAAAAGAGCTCTAAATCTTGAAACGAATCCTTGAAATATACAAACATTGAATTTCCTTAAAGTGTAAATCTCACAGGGCCTATAAAATGACAACACAACAAAAAAACAAGGTATGCAGGAAACAAATAGCATGATAAATACAATAGTACCTTACATCTCAATACTAATATTGAATGCGAATAGCCTAACTGCTCCACTTAAAATGTACAGAATGGAAAAATGAAAAAGAATTCACCAAACAAGTATCGGCTATCTTCAAGAGGCTCACTTAACATAAGGACATATGACTCACATAAACTTGAAGGGGTGTAAAAAGATATTTCATGCAAATGGACACCAAAAGTGAACATGAGTAGCTATTCTTATATCAGGCAAAACAAATTTTAAAGCAACAGCTGTTAAAAAACACAAAGAAGAATATAATATAATGATAATATAATGATATACCAATCCAACAGAAAAATATCACAATCTTAAATATATATGCAGCTAACATTGGAACTCCCAAATTTATAAAAAAATTCTACGGCAACACGATAGTAGCGGAGGACTTCAATACTCCACTGACAGCACCAGACAGGTTATCAAGAGAGAAAGTCAATAAAGAAACAATGGATTTATACCATACCCTAGAACAAATGAACTTAACAGATATTTACAGGCCATTGTACCCAACAACTACAGAATATACATTCTATTCATCAGTACATGGAGCATTCTTCAAGATAGATCACATAACAGGCCACAAAACAAGTCTCAACAGATTTAAGAAAATAAAAATTATAGAAAGTACTCTCTGAGACCACAGCGGAATAAAATTTGAAATCAGCCTCAAAAGGAACCGTCAAAACCATAAAAATACATGGAAATTAACCTGCCCCTGAATGATCATCAGGTCAACAATGAAGTCAAAGTGGAAATTAAAAATGTCTTTAAACTGAATGATAATAGTGACACAACCTATCAAAACAGCTGGGATACACAAAGGGTGGTGCTAAGAGAAGAGTTCATAACATTAAATGCCTACATCAAAAAGTCTGAAAAACACAAATAGACAATCTGAGATCATATCTCAAGGAGCTAGGGAAACAAAAACAAACCAAATCCAAACCCAGCAGAAGAAAAGAAGTAACCATTATCAGAGCAGAACTAAAAGAAATTGAAACAAACAAACAAAAACAAAAATGAAAAAACAAAAACATAAATGAAACAAAAAGCTGTTTATTTGAAAAGATAAATAAATTTGATAGGCCATTAGGAAGCTTAATCATGAAAAAAAGGAGAGAAGATTTCAATACCCTCGATTACAAACAAGATGGGAGATATTACAACTGATACCACGGAAATATAAAAGACCATTCAAGGCTCCTATGAACACCTTTACCTGCATAAGCTAGAAAACCTGGAGGAGATGGATAATTTCCTGGAAATATACAATCCTCCTAGATTAAACCAGGAAAAAATAGAAATTCTGAACAGACCAATGACAAGCAGCAAGATTGAAATGGTAACTTAAAAAATTGCCAAAAAAAAAAAAAAGAAATCCAGTACCAGATAGATTCACAGCTAAATTCTATCAGGCATTGAAAGAAGAATTTGTACCAATCCTATGGACATTATTTCAAAAGACAGAGAAAGAGGGAATCCTCCCTAAATCATTCTATGAAACCAGTATCACCCTAATACCCAAACCAGGAAAGAACATACCCCCAAAAAAGGAAACTACAAACCAATATCCCTGATGAACATAGATGCAAAAATTCTGAACAACATACTAGTTAACCAAATGCAACAGCATATCAAAAAGATAATCTATCATGATCAAGCGAGTTTTATACTACGGATGCAGGGATAGTTTACATTCCACAAGTCAATTAATGTGACACACCACATAAACAGAATTACAAACAAAAATCATATGATCATTTCAATAGATACAGAAAAAGCATTTGAGAAAATTCAGCATCCCTTTATGATTAAAACCCTCAGCAAAATAGGCATAAAAGGGACATAACTTAAGGCAATAAAAGCCATCTATGAAAAACCCACAGCCAACATTATACTGAATAGGAAAAAGTTGAAAGAATCCCCTCTTATAACTGGAACAAGAAAAGAATGCCCACTTTCACCACTTATATTCAACAGAGTACTGGGATTCTAGCCAGAGCAATCAGACAAGAGAAAGAAATAAAGGGCATCCAAATCAGTAAAGAGAAAGTCATACAGTTGTTGTTTGCTGATGACATGATCATATACCTAGAAAACCCTAAATACTCATCCAAAAAACTCCTGGAACTGGTAAATAAATTCAGCAAAATTTTAGGGTACCAAATCAATGTACACAAATCAGTAATCCTGCTATACACCAACAGTGACCAAGCTGGGAATCAAATCAAGAACTCAATCCCTTTTGCAATGGCGGCAAAATTATAAAATACTTAGGAAAATACTTATCCAAGGAGATAAAAGATCTCTACAAGAAAAACTACAAAAACTCCTTAACAAAATCATAGACAACACAAACAAATGAAAACACATCCCTTGCTTATGGATAGGTAGAATCAATATTGTGAAAATGATTATAATGCCAAAAGCAATCTACAAATTCAATACAATTTCCCATCAAAATAACACCATTATTCTTTACAGAACTGGAAAAAAGTTATAAAGTTCATATGGATCAGGAAAAGAGCCTGCATAACCACAGAAAGACTAAGCAAAAAGAACAAATCTGAAGGCATCACATTGCCTGACTTCAAACTATACTATAAGGCCATAGTCACCAAAACAACATAGTACTGGAATAAAAACAGGCATATACACCAATGAAACAGAATAGAGAACCCCAAAATAAAGCCAAATACTTACAGTCAGCTGATCTTTGACAAAGCAACCAAAAATATAAAGTGGGAAAAGGACACTCTATTCAACAAATGGTGCTGGGATACTTGGCAAGCCACACATAGAATAAAACTCAATCCCTATCTGGCACCTTATAAAAAAATTACCTCAAGATGGATAAAAGACTTAAACCTAAGACCTGAAATCATAAAAATCCTAGAAGATAACATTAGAAAAATGCTTCTAGACATTGGCTTAGGCAAAGTCTTCATGAACAAGAACCCAAAAGCAAATGCAACAATAACAAAAATAAATAGATGGAACTTAACTAAAACGCTTCTGCACAGCAAAATAAATAATCAACAGAGTAAACAGACAACCCAGAGAGTGGGAGAAAAATCTTTGTAATTTATACATCCAACAAAGGACTAATATCTAAAATCTACAAGAAATGAACAAATCAGCAAGAACGAAACAAACAATACCATTGAAAAGTGGGCTAAGGATATGAATAGACAATTCTTTTTAAAAAAGACACACAAATGACCAACAAACATATGAAAACAAGCTCAACATCACTAATTATGAGAGAAATGCAAATCAAAACCACAGTGCAATTCCACTTTACTCCAGCAAAACTGGCCACAATAAAAACAATCAAAAATAATAGATGCTGGCATGGATGTGTTGAAAAGAGAATACTTTTACGCTGCTGGTGGGAATGCAAACTAGTACAACTGTGACAGAAAACAGTGTGCAGATTCCTTACAGAACTGAAAGTAGAGCTAGCATTTGTTCCAGCGAACTCACTTCTGGGTATCTATTCAGAATATATCTGTATGTGTGTATGCATATAATCCCACTTCGGGGTATCTACTCAGAATATATATGTATGTGTGTTTGTGTGTCATATACATAGTACTAAATATAGTATTCCATGGTATACTACTCAGCCATAAAAAGGAATAAAATAACGGTATTTGCAGCAAGGTGGATGAAACTGGAGACCACTATTCTAAGTGAAGCAACTCAGGAATGTAAAACCAAACATTGTATGTTCTCATTGATAAGTGCGAGCTAAGCTATGAGGACACAAATGCATACAAATGATACAGTGGACTTTGGCACTTGAGGAAAAGACTAGGAAAGGGGTGCAGGATAAAATACTACACATCAAGTGCAGTGTACACTGCTTGGGTGATTGGTGCACCAAAATCTGAGAAATCACCACTAAAGAATTTATTCATACTTGTGCCATGTTGCTGTGCTGCACCCATCAACAAACCTGCACGTTATGCACATGTACCCTAGAACTTAAAAGTATAATAATAATAATAATAATAATAATAAAGAAAATAAACAAATAAATAAATAAATAAATAAATGAAGAATTTATTCATGTAACCAAATACCACCTGGTCCCCAAAAACCTATTGAAATAAAAAAGAATAATAACATTTTGTAAAGCATTACAAATGAAACATCATTATTAATTGAACAAAAACCAATTAAATTGAAAAGAGGAAATTAATAAAGAAAATCACAAAAACAAAAAGCTGGCTTTTCTGGTAAAGATTAATAAAATTGAAAGTCCTCTAGGCATAATAAGTAGGAAAAAAGAGAGAGGAGCCACAAATTGTTAGTATTTGACATCACAGAGTAGACATCACTACCAATTCTATGGATACTAAAACAATAATAAAGAAACGCTAGGAACAATTCTATGCCCACTAATTTGATAATGCAGATGAATGGGTCAAATCTTTTAAAGAACTGATCTGCCAAATAAACAAAATGAAATAGAAAATCTGAGTAATCCTAGATCTGTTAATCAATAATTTACAAACATGCAAAACAGAAAGCACCTGATTTACATGGGTTTATTGCTTTATTCTATCAAACATTTAATAAAGAAATGATTTTAATTCTCTGTAATCTCTTTTAGAAGGCAGATGCAGATGGATTACTTTCTAACTCATTCCATGACGTGAGTATTACCTTCAAAGGCATTACAAGAACAGAAAACTACAGGCCAATATCTTTCATGAAAATCGATGCAGAAGTCCTCAAAAAATAGTAGCATATGGAATCTAAGATTGTATACAAAGAATTATATACCACAACCAAGTGAGATTTAAGCTAGGTAGGCAACGTTGGTCCAATATTCAAATATTAATTAATCTAATCCATAACATTAAAAGACTAAAGAAGAAGAATTATATGATTATAGCTACGGATACAAAAAAATGACAAAACCCAAGTCACAATAATAAAAACTTACAAAACTAGGAATAGAGAAAAACTTTTTCAGCTTGATAAATAGTATCTACAAAAACCGTGCAGATAACATCCTATTTATTGATGATAAATGAGAAATCTTACCACTAATATTAGAAAAAAGACAACAATGTCCCCTCTCATCATTCCTTTTGAACATTACACTGGAAGTCCTAGCTAATGTAATGACAAGGAAGGAAAATATTCATGTAGGCTGGAAAGAATATCTTCTGGAAACACTCTCACAGGCATATCCAGAAATAATGATTTACAGGCATAAAAGAGACATAACTTCAATAAATAAAAGGATTTATTTCTGGATATGACATGTTGACATTTTAACTTCATCATCACTGGAATAAATCTATCAAAATATGTACAAATTCTATATTAAAAATACTCTGATGATAAAATGTACCAAAAAATAACTAAACAGAGGGATGTTTTATTTTCATGAGTATGAAGACTCAATATTGTCAAGATGTTGGTTATTTCCAAATTATCTATAGATTAATTGCCACTCCAGTTAAAATTCTAACAAGTTCTTATGTGGATATCGACAAACTGATTTTAAAATGTATATGGGCACACAGAAAAAGCACACAAAATTGAAAGGACAAGGTCAGAGGACTGAACCACCCAACTTCAAGACTTAAAAAGTTCAGTAATCAAGACAGTGTGGTATAGGCAAAAAAACTAACCAATATTTCAAGGGAACTACAATAAAAACCCCAGAAATAAACTCACATTAACATAGGTTAACTTACCTTTTATAAAGCAGGAAAAGCAGTACAATGCAGAAAAAAATAATATTTTCAACAAGTGAGGCAGAACTGTATATCCACATGCCAAAAACTGAATCTAGACACAGATTTTATACTTTTCACAAAAATTAACTCAAAATGTATTGTAGGCCTATATGTAAAACAGAAACTGCTCCAACTCCCAGCGCGAGCGACACAGAAGACCAGTGATTTCTGCATTTTCAACTGAGGTACTGCGTTCCTCTCACTAGGGAGTGCCAGACAATCGGTGCTGGTCAGCTGCTGCAGCCCGACCAGTGAGAGCTGAAGCAGGAGGAGGCATCGCCTCACCTGGGAAGCGCAAGGGGAAAGGGAATCCCTTTTCCTAGCCAGGGAAACTGAGACACACAACACCTGGAAAATCGGGTAACTCCCACCCCAATACTGCGCT
>NW_012106253.1:2505735-2508008 GCF_000951045.1 Mandrillus leucophaeus | reverse complement strand
GGAGGGATTGCATAGGATTTATACCTGATGTAAATGACGAGTTGATGGGTGCAGCACAGCAACATGGCACAAGTATACATATGTAACAAATGTGCGCGTTATGCACATGTACCCTAGAATTTAAAGTATAATAATAAAAAAAAGATAAAAAAAATAAAAAATAAAAAAAAGAAAAGAAAAGAAAAAGAAAAAAAACAGAAACTATAAAACTAGAAAATAATGTAAGAGAAAATCTGCATGACCTTTGGTATGTTAATGACTTTTTAGATACAACACCAAAAGCAAGAGAACATAAAAAAATTGAAAATTTTGTCTTCATCAAACTTTAAAATTTCTGCTGTGTCAAAGATACTGTGAAAAAGAACAAGAAAACAAACCACAGAGTGGGAGAAAATATTTGTAAAAGACACACTTGATAAAGGACTGTTATCCAAAATATTCAAAGATATTTAACACTCAGCAATAGGCCAGGCGTGGTGACTCAAGCCTGTAATCCCAGACTTTGGGAGGCCGAGGTGGGTGGATCATGAGGTCAGGAGATGGAGACCATCCTGGTGAACACAGTGAAACCCTGTGTCTACTAAAAATACAAAGAAATTAGCCGGGTGTGGTGGTGGACGCCTGTAGTCCTAGCTACTCGGGAGGCTGAGGCAGGAGAATGGCGTGAACCCAGGAGGCGGAGCTTGCAGTGAGCCGAGATCATGCCACTGCACTCCAGCCTGGGTGACAGAGCAAGACTCCATCTCAAAAAAAAAAAAAAAAAAAAACTCAGCAACAAAAACAATTCAATAATTCAATTAAAAAATAGGCAAAAGACTTGAACAGACAGGTCACCAAAAAAAAAGATATACAAATGGAAAATATACATTTGAAAAGATGCTCAATATCATGTCATTATGTAATTGTGAGTTAAAACAACAGTGAAATACTACTACATACTTATTAGAATGACCAAAACCCAAAACACTAAATACTTTAAATGCAAGTGAGAATATGAAGGAAAGAGTAACTCTTCATTGCTGGTTGGAAATTAAAACAGTATAGCCATTTTGGAGGAAAGTTTGCCAGGTTCTTACAAAATTAAACCCACCCTCACCATACAATCCAACAGTCGTGCTCCTGAGTATTTAGACAAATAAGTTGAAAGCTTATGTCCACATAAAAATCAGCACTCAGACATTTTTAACAGCTTTATCATGATTGCCAAAACTTGGAAGCAACGAAGTTGCTTTTCAATAGGAGGATGGATAAATAATGTGTGGCAGATCCAGGCAATAAAATATTGTTCAGATTTTTTTTTTTTAATTAACTATCAAACCATGAAAATGCATGGAGGAACAGAACCTAAAATGCATAAAACTAAGTGAATGAAGATAATCTGAGAAGTCTCCAAACTGTGTGATTCTGACTATATGACATTCTGAGAAAGGCAAAACTATGGAGATAGTTAAAGGATCAGCATTTACCAGAGGTTAGTCGGAATGCAGGGATAAATAGGCAGAGCACAGATAATTTTTAGGGCAGTGAAACTACTCTATGTTACTACAGCAATCAACACATGTAATTACATATCTATCAAAGCCCATATGTACAACAGCAAGAGAAAACCCTAATGTAAACTATGAACTTTGGGTGATAATGAAGTGTCAACATAGGTTAATCAATTATAACAAATGTCCCACTCTGATGTGGGATAGTGACATTGGAAGAGTTGTGTTTGTAGGGAATAGGAGGTATTTGGGAACATTCTACTTTCCACTCAGTTTTACTTAGAACAAAAAACTCTGATAAAGTCTATTCGAATGTTTTGCATCTTTGGACTCTAAAACCTAAAGCCACATTACTTATTAAGATTGACTCCTCATATTTACCTTCCAATTCTAATATGCTATGTTTCATTTTGTTGAATTTGAGCTTAAGTAAGCCATTGTAGAGCTTTGTGAGGTTTACAGTCTGTGGTCAGCAAGAAAGATAAAAGTTTTATAAAATGCCTACAAAAGCCGATCACTGTGTTTTGTAACAGATGAAATGAGTACTTTGGTCACAATCACTGACTTCAGGAAGTCAGAAGATGATAAGAGTCTTGGTGAGAGAAGAGACATGTGTAACCGTTGTTCATATTTGGGGTATCTGGATGAAAAGAGATGGACAGAGTTCTTTACCTCAAAGAGGGAAATTTTTTTTTAAATTATTATTATTATACTTTAAGTTCTAGGGTACATGTGCATAACGTGCAGGTTTGTTACATATGTATACTTGTGCCATGTTGCTGT
>NW_012106253.1:2494187-2505280 GCF_000951045.1 Mandrillus leucophaeus | reverse complement strand
CACATTTTCTTAATCCAGTCTGTCACTGATGGACATTTGGGTTGATTCCAAGTCTTTGCTATTGTGAATAGTGCTGCAATGAACATACATGTGCATGTGTCTTTATAGCAGCATGATTTATAATCCTTTGGGTATATCTTAATAAGGAATTGTTGCCATTGTCTGAACTCTCTGTACAGCTAAAACTGCTGTGAAAAATGAATCTATAAAAATTTTATGCTTGTGTAAATGATGAATATGCTCCTTCCAATACACAAAAGAAAGCTTAAATTTGTTAGGATGTTTTATTTGTTATAGACATTATTTTTTGAGCAATTCTACTTCCACAGAAAAATTGAGCAAACAGTACAGAGAGCTCCCACGTATTCCCTCTCCTCACGTACCCCAATTTTTTGAAACTTTTCTTGGGTACATAGTAGTTCTATATACTTATGGGGTATATGACATATTTTGATACAAGTGTGCAAAGTGAAATAAGCACATCTTGGAGAATGGGATATTTATGCCCTCAAGCATTTATCCTTTGAGTTTCAAACAATGCACTTACACTCTTTAAGTTATTTTAACATGTACAATTAAGTAATTTTTGACATAGTGACTTTGTGGTGTTGTTAAATAGGAGGTCTTACCCATTCCATTTTTTTGTAGCAATTAACCATTTTCACCACCCACCCCAGCCCACCACTACACTTCCTAGCCTATGATATCCACCCTTCTATTTTCTAAGTCTGTGAGTTCAATTGTTTTGATTTTTAGATAAATAAATGAGAACATGTGATGTTTGCCTTCCTGTGTCTGGCTTATTTCACTTAACATAATGAACTACAGCTCCATCCATATTGTTGCAAATGACTGGATCTCATTTTTTATGGCTAAATAATACCCAATTGTGTATATGTACCACCTTTTCTTGACTCAATCGTCTGTTGATGGATGCCTGCATTGTTTCCAAATTTTAGCTATTGTAAACAGTGCTGAAAGAAATAGGAGTGCAATACCTCTTCAATACACGGATTTCCGTTCCTTTGAGTATATACCTAGCACTGGGATAACTGGTTTATATGGTAACTCAATTTTTGGTTTCTTGAGAAACCTTCAAACTGTTCTCCACAGTGGATGTACTGATTTAACTTCCCACCAACAGTGTATGAGGGTTCCCGTTTCTCCACATTCTCACCAGCATTTGTTATTGCCTGCCTTTTGGATATAAGCCATTTTACCTGGGGTGAGATGATATATCATTGTAGTTTTGATTTGCATTTCTTTGGTGGTCAGTGATGTTGAGCACCTTTTCATATGCCTATTTACCATTTGTATGTCTTCTTCTGAGATATGTTTTTTTTTCAAATATTTTGTCCATTTTTGATAAGATTATTAGATTTGTTTTCTTATAGAATTGTTTGATCTCTTCATATATTCTGGTTATTAACCCTTTTTAGATGTGTAGTATGCAAGTATTTTCTCTCATTCTGTGAGTTGTTTCTTCACTTTTTTATTGTTTTCTTTGATGTTCAGAAGCTTTTTAACTTGATATAATTCCAGTTGTCCATTTTTGTTTTGGTTGTCTATGCTTGTAGGGTATTGTCCAAAAAATTTTTACCCATACCAATGTCCTGAAGATATTCTCCAATGTTTCCTTTTTTTTTTTTTTTTTTTTTTTGAGACGGAGTCTTGCTCTGTCGCCCAGGCAGGAGTGCAGTGGCACGATCTCCACTCACTGCAAGCTCCGCCTCCCGGGTTCACGCCATTCTCCTGCCTCAGCCTCCCATATAGCTGGGACTACAGGCACCCCCCACCACACCCAGCTAATTTTTGTATTTTTAGTAGAGACGGGGGTTTCACCGTATTAGTCAGGGTGGTCTCGATCTCCTGACCTCGTCATCCGCCCGTCTCGGTCTCCCAAAGTGCTGGGATTACAGGCGTGAGCCACTGCACCCGGCCTCCAATGTTTTCTTGTAGTTGTTTTATAGTTTGAGGTCTTATATTTAAGGCTTTAATCCATTTGAGTTTTTTTTTTTTTTTTTAAATATGAGAGGAGATTTGGGTCTATCTTCATTACTCTGCATATGGATATACAATTTTCTCAGCAGCATTTATTGAAGAGACTTTCTTTTCCCCGGTGTTTGTTCTTGATACGTTTGTCTTTGTTGTTGTTGTTGTGGTGGTGGTGGTGGTAGTGTTTGGCAACTTTGTAAAAAATGAGTTCATTGTACATGTGCCAATTTTCGTCTAGGTTCTTTTTTCTGTTCCATTGGTCTATGGGTCTGTTTGCATACCAGTACCACACTCTTTTGGTTACTATAGCTCTGTAGTAAAATTTGAAGAGAGGTAAGGTTATTCCTCATTTTTTGTTCTTTTTGTTTAGAATAGCCTGGGCTATTCTGGGCCTTTTGTGATTCCATATAAATTTCAGAATTTTTTTTTCTATTTCTGTGAAATATGTACTTGGTATTTTGATGGAAATTTCAACGAATCTGAAGATCGTTTTTGGTAGCATGGACATTTTAACAATATTAATTCTTCCACTTCATAACATGGAATATTTTTTCCATTTTTGGTATCCATTTCAATTTCTTTCATCATTGTCTTATAATTTTCATGATAGAGATTTTTCCCTTCTTTGGTTAATTTCCAAGTGTTTAATTTTATGTTGGTTAATGTAAATGAAATTAATTTTTCATTTCTTTTTCACATTGTTTACTGTTGTCATACAGAAATGCTGCTGATTTTTATACGTTGATTTTGTATCCTGCAATTTTACTTCATTTATTAGTTCTAAAATTTTCTCGTGGAATCTCTAGTTTTTTTCAAATATATGATAATATTATCTGCAAACAAGGATAATTTGACTTCTTCCTTTCCAATTGGATGCCCTTTATATCTTTCTCTTGTCTAATTTTTCTGGCTAGGACTTCCAGTACTATGTTGAATAACAATGGTGACAGTAGGCATCCTTGTCATTTTCCACATTTTAGAAGAAAGGCTTTCAGTTTTCTCCCATTTAGTATGATACTAGCTGTGGGCCTGTCATATATGGTTTTTATTATGTAGAGGTATGTTTATTCTAGCCCCAGGTTTTTCAGGGTTTTTATTATGAAGGGATGCTGAATTTCATCAAATGCTCTTTTAGTATCAATTGAGTGATCTGATATGTTTTTTTTTTCCTTCGTTCTGTTGATACAATGTATCACATTAATTTATTTGCATATGTTGACCTATCTTTGCATCCCAGGGATAAATCCCACTTTGGTCATGAAGAATGATATTTCTACTGTACTTTTGAATTTGATTTGGTAATATTTTGTTGAGAATTTTTGCATCGATATTCATTAGACACATTGGCCTGTAATTTCCTCTCTTTGATGTGTCTTTGTCTGGTGTTGGTATCAGGGTTATACTGGCCTCACAGAATGAGCTCGGCAGTATTACCTCCTTCGCTGTTTTTCAGAATCATTTAAGTAAGGTTGGTATTGATTCTTCTTTAAATGTATGATAAAATTCCGTAGTGAAGCCCTCAGGTCCTGGCTTTTGTTTACAGGGAGACATTGTGTTATGGTTTCGATTTCATTACTTGGTATTGGTCTGTTCAAGTTTTGGATTTCTTCCTGGTTCAATCTTGGTAGGTTGTGTGTATACAGCATTTTGCCTATTTCTTCTAGATTTTCCAATTTGTTAACATATAGTTGCTCACATTAGCCACCAATGAGCCTTTGAATTTATGCAGTATCAGTTGTAATGTGTCCTTTTTCATTTCCAATTTTATTTATTTAGATCTCCTCTCTTTTTTCTTAGTCTTGCTATAGATTTGTTAACTTTGCTTAACTTTTCAAAAAAACATGTATTTCATTCATCTTTTGTGTTTACTTCATTTCAATTTCATTTTTCTACTAATTTTAGATTGTGTTTGGTCTTGCTTTTCTGTTTCTTTGAGATGCATCATTAGGTTGTTTTCTGTTTTCTGAAGTTTTTTCTTTTTTTAATGTGGGCACTTATAGCTATAAAGTTCTTTCTTAGTATTGCTTTTTCTGTATCGCATAGGTTTTGGTATGTTGTGGTTCCATTATAATTCATTATAATTTGTTTCAGAATTATTAAGTACAGCAACTCCTGCTCTTTTTTGGTTTCCACTGGCATGAAATATGTTTTTCCATCCCTTTATTTTCAGTCTATGTGTATTTTTAGAAGTGAAGTGTGTTTCTTGCAGGCCACAGATCAATGGGTCATATTTGAACATCCATTCAGCCAATTTATGTCTTTTGATTGGAGAGTTTATTTTATTTATGTATAATTAATTAAGTATTTACTCCTGACATTTTGTTATTTATTTTCTCGTCTTCTCTTTCTACTTTATTTTCTTCTTGTCTTTCTCTAGTGAAAGTGATTTTCTCTGGTGATATGATATAGTTTATTGCTTTTTACTTTTCGTGTATCCATTGTATTTACTTATTTTGGTTTGAGTTTGCCATGAGGCTTGCGAATATTCTCTTATAACCCATTCTTTTCATGTAATAACAACTTAATACTACTTGTACAAACAACCAAAAACAAAATTAATAAACACTTTACACCGTAATATTGCTCTTCTGCTGTTTAACATTTTTTAGTTTATAATCATATATTATTGTACTATGTCTTGCAAAGTTGCTGTATTTGTTGTTTTTGATTGGTTCATTGTTTATGCTTAGGATAAGAGTAGTTTACACATCACAGTTAGTGTTATAATATTCTCTGTTTTTCTGTTAATTATTATCAGCGAGTTTCATACCTTCGGATGAATATTTATTGCTCATTAATGTCATTTTCTTTCTTATTGAAGTACTCCCTTTAGCATTTTTTCTAGGATAGGTCAGTGTTGATAAAATCCCTCAGTTTTTCTTTTTGTCTTTTTTTCTGGGAAAGTCTCCACTTCTTCTTCAGGTTCAAAGGATATTTTTGCCAGATATACTATTCTAGGGTAAAAATGTTTTTCCTTTAGCACTTTAAAAATTTCATGCTGTTCACTCCTGACCTGTAAGGTTTCCACTGAAAATTCTTCTGCCAAATATGTTGGAGCTCCTTTGTATGTTGTTTGTTTGTTTGTTTCTTTCTTTCTTTCTTTCTTTCTTTCTTTCTTTCTTTCTTTCTTTCTTTCTTTCTTTCTTTCTTTCTTTCTTTCTTTCTTTTTTCCTGCTGCTTTTAGAATCTTTTCTTTATTCTGGACTTTGGAAGTTTAGTTATTAAATGCCTTGAGGTAGTCATTTTTGGGTTAATTCTGATTGGTGTTGTATAATCTTCTTGTACTTGGATGTTGATATTATCTTTCTCAGGGTTAGGAAGTTCTTTGTTATTCTCTGTTTGAACAAATTTTCTATCTCTATTTTTTTCTCTATCTCCTCTTTTAAGGTCAATAACTCTAAAAAAAACTACTATTTTAGTTTTAAGGGTACACATGTGAAGTTTTGTTACATAGATTATCTTAGGCCATAGGGGTTTGTTGCAAAGAGTATTTTATCACGCAGGTGTTAAGGCCAGTACCCAATAGTTATATTTTCTGCTTTTATCCCTCCTCTCACCCTTTACTCTCAAGTAAACTCCAGTGTCTGTTGTTATATTTGTTTCATTCATGAGTTTTCACCATTTAGCTTCCTAAGTGACAAAATGCAATATTTGGTTTTCTGTTGCTGCATTAGTTTGCTAAGAATAATGGCCTATAGCTCTATCCACGTTCCTACAAATGACTTGTTCTTGCTTCTTTTATGGTTGCATTGTATTCTATGGTGTATATGTACCACATTTTCTTTATCCAATCTGTCATTGATGGGCATTTAGGTTTACTTCATGTCTTTGTTATTGTGAATCGCGCTGCAATGAATATTTGCATACATGTGTCTTTGTAGTAGAATGATTTATATTCCTCTGGGTATATAGCCAGTGATGGGATTGCTGGGTCAAATGGTAAATTATTCTTTTAGTCCTTTCAGGAATTTCCATGTTTCTTTCTGCAAGGGTTGAACTAATTTACACTCCCACCAAAAGGGTATAAGCAATCCTTTTCCTTTGTAGTAATAGCCATTCTGACTGGTGTGAGATGGTATCTCATTGTGGTTTTGACTTGTATTTATCTGATAATCAGTGATACTGAGCTTTTTTATATGCTTTTCAGTCCTATGTATATCTTCTTTTGAAAAGTGTCATTTGATCACTTTTAAATAGGGTTTCTTGTTTTGCTCTTGTAAATTTGTTTAAGTTCCTTATAGATGCTGGATATTAGACTTCTGTCAGATGCATAGTTTGCAAATATATTCTCCCATCTGTAGGTTGTCTATTTACTCTGTTGATAGTTTCTTTTCTTGTGCAGAAGAAGCTCTTACTTTAATTAGAACCCATTTTTTAATTTTTGCTTTTTTTTCAATTGCTTTTGGAGTTTTTGTCATAAAATCTTTGCCTATTTCTATGTAGAAAATGGTGCTGCCTAGGTTGTCTTTCAGGGTTTTTATAGCTTTGAGTTTTACATTTAAGTCTTTAATCTCTCTTGAGTTAATTTTTGTATATGGTGTAAAGAAGGGCTTCAATCTTATGCATATGGCCAGCCAGTTTTCTCAGCACTATTTATTGAACATAGACTATTTTCTCATTTTTTATCACCTTTCTAAAAGATCAGGTGGTCATAGGTATGTGGCCTTATTTCTTTTCTCTCTATTCTGTTCATTTGGTCGACGTGTCAGTTTTTGTACCAGTACTATACTGTTTTGATTGCTTTAGCCCTGTACTATAGTTTGAAGTCAGGTAACACGACTCCTCCAGCTTTTTCTTTTTGCTTAAAAATTCCTTAATTATTGAAGCTCCTTTTGGTTTCATGTGAAACTTTAAAATAGTTTTTTTCTAGTTCTGTTAAGAATGTTCTTGGTATTTGATAAGAATATTTAGTTTGTAAATTGTTTTGGACAGTGTGGTCATTTTAATTATATTGATTCTTCATATCCCTGGCCACGGGATGTATTTCCCTTTGTTTGTGTCTTCTCTGATTTCTTTGAGAAGTGTTTTATAAGTCTCATTGTAGAGATCTTTCACTTCCCTGGTTAGAAGTATTCCTACATATTTTATTTTTTGTGCATGTGGAAAGTGTGAAAGGATTTCCTTCCTGATTTGGATCTCAGCTTGTCTGTTGATAGCATATAGGACTGTGTGTTAGTCTGTCTTCAGGTTGCTAATAAAGTCATACGTGAAATTGGATAATTTATAAAGGAAGGAGGTTTAATGAACTCAAAGTTACACATGGCTGGGGAGGCCTCACAATCATGGCAGAAAGTAAAGGAGAAGCAAAGGCAATTCTTACATGGTGGGAGGCAAGAGAGCTTGTGTAGGGAAATTCCCATTTATATAACAATCAGACCTTATGAGATGTATTCACAATCCCAATAACAGCGCAGAAAAGATCTGCCTCCATGACTTAGTTATTTCCCACCAGGTCCCCCCATGACATGCAGGAATTATGGGAGCTAGAATTCAAATCGAGATTTGGATGGGGACACCGCCAAACCATAGTATTCCACCCCTGGCACCTCCCACATCTCATATTTTCATATTTCAAAACTAACCGTGGATTCCCAACAGTCCCCAAATGTTTTAACTCATTTCAACATTAACTCAAAATCCACAGTCCAAAGTCTAATCTGAGACAAGGCAAGTTTCTTCCACCTATGAGCCTGTAAAATCAAAAGCAAGTTAGTTACTTCGTAGATACAGTGGGGGTACAGGCATTAGGTAAATATACCTATTCCGATGGGAGAAATTGGCCAAAATGAAGGGAGTACAGGCCCAGTGAAAGTCGGAAGTACAGCAGGGCAGCCAAATCTTAAAGCTTCAAAATGATCTCCTTTGACTCCATGTCTCACATCCAGGCCACACTGATGCAAGAAGTGGGCTCTCATGGCCTTGGGCAGCTCTGCCCCTGTGGCTTTGCAGAATACAGCCCCAATTCCAGCTGCTTTCATGGGCTGGTATTGAGTATCTGAGGTTTTTCCAAGGGCACATTACAAGCTATCAGTGGATCTACCATTCTGGGGTCTGGAGGATAGTGGTCATTTTCTCACAGTTCCACTAGACAGTGCCACACTGGGATCTCTCTGTGTGGGCACCAACCCCACACTTCCCTTCTGCATTGCTGTAACAGAGGTTCTCTATGAGGGCTTCACCCCGTGGCAGACTTTGGCATGAACATTCAGGCATTTGCATGCATATCCTGAAATCTAGGCAGCAGCTTCCAAACCTCGATTATTTACTTTTGTGCACCCACAGGGTGGACACCAGGTGGAAGCCAACAAGGCTTGGGGCTTGCATCCTCTGAAGCAACAGACTGAGCGCTACATTTGACCCTTTCAGCCACAGCTAAGATGCAAGTCACAAAGTCCCAAGATGCCACAAAGCAGCAAGGCCCTGGGCCTGACTCACAAAACCATTTTTCCTCCTAGGCCTCCAGTCCTCTGGTGCAAGGGTTTTTTGTGAAGACCTGTGACATACCCTGGAGACGTTTTCTCCATTGGCATGGTGATTAATGTTTGGCACTTCGTTACTTATGCAAATTTCTGCAGCCAGCTTAAATTTCTCCTCAGAAAATGAATTTTTCTTTTTTATCACATCATCAGGTTGCAAATTTTCTGAACTTTTATGCTCTGCTTCCTTTTTAAATGTAAGTTCCAATTCCAAACCACATCTTTGTGAATACTTTAAACTGAATGCTTTTAATAGCACCCAAGTCACATTTTGAATGCTTTGCTACTTAGAAATTTCTTCCACCAGATGCCCTAAATCATCTCCCTCAAGTTCAAAGTTTCACAAATCTCTAAGGCAAGAGCAAAATGCTGTCAGTCTCTTTGCCAAAACATAGCAAGAGTCACTTTTGCTTCAGTTTCCAATAAGTTTCTCATCTCCATCTGAGACCACTTCAGACTGGACTTTATTGTCATTATCACTAACAGCATTTTGGTCAAAGACATTCAACAAGTTTCTTGGAAGTTCCAAACTTTCCCATATCTTCCTGTCCTCTTCTATGCTCTTCAAACTGTTCCATCTTCTGCCTGTTACCCAGTTTCAAAGTCGCTTGCACATTTTTGGATGTCTATATAGCAACACCCCACTCCTAGTACCAATTTAATGTATTACTTGATTATCACACTGCTAATAAAGATATATTTGAGACTGGGTAATTTATTTTTAAAAAATAACGGTTTAATAGACTCATAGTTCCACATGACTGTGGAGGCCTCACAGTCATGGAGGGAGACAAAGGAGAAGCAAAAACCCATCTTATATGGCATCAGGAAAGAGAGCTTGCATAGCAAAACACCCCTTTGTAAAACCATCAGATCTTGTGAGACTTATTCACTACCACAATAACAGCATAAGAAAAATACACCCCCGTGATTTAATTACTTTCCACCTGGTCCCTCTCATGACATGTGGGAATTATGGGAGCTAAAATTCAAGATGAGATCTAAGCAGGGACATGGCAAAACTGTATCAGAATGCTAGTGACTTTTGTATATTGACATTGGATCTTGCAGCTATGCTGAGGAGTTTTTTTGTTTGTTTGTTTGTTTGTTTGTTTCACGTCAAGGAGCTTTTGGGGTTTTCCAGAGTAGAATCATGTCATCTACAAACTGGGATAGTTTGAATTCCTGTCTTCATATTTGGGTGCTCTTTATTTCTTTCTCTTGCCTGATGGCTCTGGCTAAAAATTCCCATACTATGTTAAATAAAAGTGGTGAGAGAGGGCATCCTTGTCTCTTGCCAGCTTTCAAGGGGAATGCTTTCACCTTTTGCCCATTCACTATGCTGTTGGCTGTGGGTTTGTCATAGATGCCTCTTATTATTTTGATGCATTTTTAATACCTAATTTATTGACACTTTTTAACATAAAAAGTTTTGAATTATATCAAGTCTTTTTGTATCTATTGAAATTATCATATGGAGCTTGTCATTAGTACTGTTTATGTGAGGAATCATATTTATTGGTTTGTGTATGTTGAATCAATCTTGCATCTCAGGGAGGAAGCCTACTTTATTATGAATTAGCTTTTCAGATTAGCTTCTTGATGTGCTGCTAGCTTTAGATTGCAAGTATTTCGTTGACTGTTTTTGCAAGAATTTTGTCCTGTAGGGTATTTTTGTCACTGTTGTGATGTCTCTGCCAGGTTTTGGTCTAAGGATAATGCTGGCCTCATAGAATGAGTTGGGGAAGAGTCTCTCCTCCTCATTTTTTGGGATAATTTCAGTAGGAATAGTACCAGGTCTTCTTTATACATCTGGTAGAATTTGACTGTAAATCTATAAGCTCTTGGGCATTTTTTGATTGGTAAGATATTTATTACTGAGTCTGTTTCAGTGCTCATTACTGGTCTGTCCAGGGCATCAATTTCTTATTGGTTCAGTCTTAGGAGGATGCATATTTCCAGAAATTTATCCATCTCCTACAGGTTTTCCAGTTTATGTGCATAGAGGTGTTCATAGTGGTTTCTGATGGTAAGTTTTGTTTGTGTGTGTGGGGGTCAGTGGTAACATTCTCTTCAGTTTTAATTGTGTTTATTTGAACATTCTGTCTTTTCTTCTTTTTAAGTCTAGCTAGCAGCCTATTTTATTAATTTTTTTCCAAAAAATAACTTATGGATTCATTGGTCTTCTGAATGCTTTTTATGTCTTAATTTTTTTTCACTTTAGCTCTGATATTTTTTACTTCTTGTCTTCTACTAGGTTTGCAATTGTTTTGTTCTTGCTTCTTAAATTCTCTCAGTTCTGATATTAAGTTGTTAATTTACAATCTTTTTAACTTTTTGATGTGGCCATTTAGCGCTATGAATTTCTCTCTTAACACTACAATAGCTGAGTCCCAGATATTCTGGTAGGTTGTGTCTTGGTTCTCACTATTTTTAAAATAGCTTTTTTAATTTCTGCCTTAATTTTATTATTTACCCAATAGTCATTCAGGACGACGTTTAATTTTTATACCATTGTATGGTTTTGGGGGGCGGAGCAAGATGGCCGAATAGGAACAGCTCCAGTCTCCAACTCCCAGCATGAGCGACACAGAAGACCGGTGATTTCTGCAGGGGGCGGAG
>NW_012106253.1:2466439-2488512 GCF_000951045.1 Mandrillus leucophaeus | reverse complement strand
GGGGCCTATCATGGGGAGGGGAAGGGGGGAGGGATTGCATTGGGAGTTATACCTGATGTAAATGACGAGTTGTTGGGTGCTGACGAGTTGATGGGTGCAGCACAGCAACATGACACAAGTATACATATGTAACAAACCTGCACGTCATGCACATGTACCCTAGAGCTTAAAGTATAATAACAAAAAAAAAAAAAAAGACCACCAAGGTGACACTGTTCACATTCTTAAATCATTCTTTTTCTTCCTAGAAAAATTACATCTTGTTTTTCCTTCAACTTGTTGTTCTTAATTTGCATTTCATGAAATTCGATGTAGTTTTGTAAGTCACTTAGTATCTCTTTAGAAAGACGTAAGGATGGAAGGAAATGGAAGAATTGGCTCATTTGTGTTTGTTGAACTGTCTCAAAATAAGCACGTCTTGGTTTATAACCTGTTCAGACTCACCACTAGCATTGGATTATAATGACTGGTTCCTCATCTCTTTTTGAGATCTTTCATTCTAGACCTATTCATGAAATACATATAAATTTTTAGCTTATCTAGAAATTGATGACTTTAAAATTATATATGTACATATAATTTTATATAAAACCTTGGCTTCTCTGGTCAGTCTTTCCCAAAACAGGTAAGTCAAAATAAAATAGTAAATGTCCCAAATGTTGAAAAGACAAAGTAGAAAATGTACATTATTTATTACATGAGAGAAAAATAAAAGTATCTTTATGTTTTAACACTTTTGTTCTATACTCAATTCATATTCCTAGCAAAGTAAATTTGCTCTAGAACCCGTTTCTCTAATAACAGAATACTTAACAAGGACTCGGGGTCATTGTTCTCAATATCAAATTTGTGTATCGAGATTGAGATTACCATGTGATTATGTTGACTGTATTCTAAGTACAGATAGACATTTTCTTGATTAAATCATCACTATTAGCTTTTGTTTATAAAATTATTTTTATGCTAAAAACAGATACAGCTTAAATCAATATTAAGTGGGAGTTTGATTTGTCTAGATTTTAGTTAACCTAATGACATTTCTAATCTACCTCCAAACCCCTTGAATCACGATAACAATTCTGAAAAAAATAAATCAAAACACTCATTTTCTAGTATGTTCATTTGACAGTTCTGTTACGATGAGAAACAGCGTGTGAATAAATAACAATTTATCCTACATGCTTTTTAGCAAGTGTACCCTATATGTCCCAAGAGAAATAAGCATATTATAGGATTGAATACTGGTTTCAACTATTACATTATGATATATATTTTTGTAGAAATATATTTCAAGTAATGCATCTTCTTAAGTAGTAAATGAGCTTTAAACTATAACTAGCCTTAAATCAGGTGAAGAATGAGTAAATCTTTAACGATGGCTCTTTCTCATGATATGAATGCCTGATTAAATAAAACATTACATAAATGCTTTGATGGTGTTATATTAACTTATTTTAAAAAGAAAATTGAGAGAAAGTAAATCAAAATGTCATTGTGCAAAGAAAAATTTACTTCCAACGTCAGAATTTCAGACTTTATTCACCAGTCCTTTTGGATCTCAAAAAGTCTGGTTGACTTTAGGCTGCTTTCTGCTGCTTTTGAGATCTGTTTTTCTTCTGAAACTAACATCTTGACATGCTCAAGTCATTTTCTGGGAGAAATGAGAAGTAAGCGACTGTAAATTTTGATCTTTTCTACTCTACTTTGTGTACTATTATTCTATTAGGTCATAAGTGTTTATCTCAACTTTGAATAGATAACTAAATGGAAAAAAAATATTACCCAAAGAAACAATTTATGGGAAAGAATTACCACTTGAAGTGCCGGTGGAGATAAGCATAACTGTAAGAGATGTCACTGTAAAACACTTAAAACTGGACGTAAATAAAATCTTTAAATATAAGTGTATTTCAAAATGTCACATAACCTGGTTTTCAATGCTTTTGAGAAGCGTCTATTGTTATGTATACAAGCTTAGTGAGCCCTTCACTGAGTACAAGAGGTAAATCTAAAGCACACTTAGTTCATTTGTAAGAGGATAAAGGAACAGAGATGTCAGTCATTTAAAAACACATTACAAAGAAGAGTAGATTTTTTTAAAAAAAATGTTTTAATTCAACAATCACGAAGTTGCCACTCCTAAAAATTCCCAATGCGCAAATTATCTTCACTAAAAGAAAAGTAATCCATATGTTCATATCCTTAACCCCTTATTCTATACACAGGCTCACCTACCCTAATTAACTTCCTACTTCTTTGTTTCATATTCATCTCATGTCTCTTCTCTACCCCACTGCACCAGAGCCTTTTAAAAATTGATAATTGAAAGTCGAAAATTCAAAATGTTTTGAAGTTCCAGCATGTAGTGTAGCAAAAGTGTACATTAATTTTGCAAGAAAAATTAGCCAGGAATAGGATATTCAAATCTTATTCTGTGAACTATTATAACCACAATTTCCCAGCTAAATCACTGAACATTAAATGTACATCATTGAAAGGTCGATAAATAAAAAAACGTTTATTACTAATCCCCTTTTGGTTCTAAACACTAATACAGACTTCTTGTCCCAGAAAACCACACAAACCTATAACAGCAAAGATGCCATTTATCTAGAGTAGGCAGAACTAAGTGGAATAGACCCAAAACAAAGTAAATAATCTCACTGGCCTCTTTGTTTTCATAACCAAAACCTGACACTAGAGATCTTCAATCCAATGGTCAAAAGATACATACAACACCAATTCAAAAAAAAAAAAAAAGACCATCAAGAGAAAGAGTGCCTCTTCCTAAGGCCAAGAGCAAAATTCTCCTAGTCACACGTTCATAAACCTTCTAAGAATTAATGAGTGAGGGGCTATGTGGGTGTCTTGTTCTAAGGAAGCTAAGAACATATTACTGCAAACTCATTTTTTTTTTTTTTTTTTTTGAGACAGAGTCTTGTTCTGTCACCCAGGCTGCAGTGCAGTGGTGTAATCTCGGCTCACTGCAACCTCCAACTCCCGGGTTCAAGCAATTCTCCTGCCTCAGACTCCCAAGTAGCTGGGACTGCAGGTGCACGTCACCACGCCCAGCTCAATTTTGTATTTTTAGGAGAGATGGAGTTTCACGACGTTAGCAAGCCTGGCCTCGAATTCCTGATCTCAGGTGATCTGCCTGCCTTGGCCTCCGAAAGTGCTGGGATGGCAGGTGTGAGCCACCATGCCAGGCCAAACACTCCTTTTAAAATACTGAGTTAGTAAATTTGTGGTTGAAAGAAATTTCCCCCATCTTGTTTCTGGAGTCTGGTAACTCAAATGTTGAGATATTAAAAGACATCTTGGGGTAGAGAAAAATACACATATTCTTCCTAGCCTAATATGGTACATATGATATGCTGCCAGAGCTTTAGTTTTTATAGGAAAAAAATGCCAAAGTTTTCAGCCATAAAAATGAACAAAATAATGTCTTTTGCAGCCCCTTGGACGGAGCTGGAGGCCATTATTCTAAGCAAAGTAATTCAAGAATGGAAAACCAAATGCAGTATATTCTCACTTACATATAGGAGCTAAGCTATGGGTATGCAGAGGCATATAGAGGTATACTGAGTAGGAGAGTGGAAGGAGGATGAGGAATAAAGACTACATTTTGGTTACAATGTACACTGCTCTGCTGATGGGTGCACTAAAATCTCAAACTTCACCACTATACAATTCATCCATGTAACCAAAAACCACTTGTATCCCTAAAGCTATTTAATTTTTTTAAATGCCAGAATTTTATGTATTCCACCTAAATTATAGATGATTATAGTGATATCTTTTCTTACTACCAAACCATAACATCTGAGGTTTCTCTTTTCTTTTACCAGCAACAACTTGGGTAGCATAAAATAAATGTAAATTAATACTAGGACTTTGACATAAAGGAAGGTAAGAATTTATAAAAGCAAAGGTAGGAATTAAAAGTACCACCAGACATAGTTTCTGAGGCTGAGGAAATGGTAACATCAGACACTGTAAAATTTGAGAAATGAAGCTGTGTACTCATGTATAGTGTCACCCTCTGTTTAACTACCCTATAGACATTGTTCAGGTTGGACTACATTTTTCATATTTGAATTTAAAAATAATTGAATATTTTTCTTCATTATGCGTGGATATAGGAGTGTGTTCTTTTCTTCTCATACTATCATCAGCATACACTGAAGTTACTCCAGGGTGAAAGATGGGGAGGGAAAGAAAGACACTTGTTTGAGAAGAAAAAAAAATGTGACATAATTTAAAACTTTTCTTTCTCATTTTCCTACCCTATAGCTTCAAGATAAAAGGCTTGGCACCAGGGTTAAAATTCACAAGATAAATAGAGATCAATATATTTTTAAAAGGGGCGTACCATCCACCTTTATTACCCAACTTCACTCCTTCCCACGATCTGCATCAGTACAAACACATAGCACTATCTACTTTTTCTGGGACTTAAAATATTCCCAAAGCTACAGGCAGATCATGTGGGAGAAATCACTTGCTACGCTCTTTTGTTATGTCCTAACTGTATTTTGTAAGTTATAGACTAGGGAGAGAATATATGGATAATTTAGGGCCATTCTTAAATCTGTCTACTATAAAAATTTGGCAAACTAAGTATAAGTTACCCCAGTCTCCTCTGAGTTCCTCAAGGATACAGCTATCCAACTTATGGGGAGTGGTTTAACACAAGTCATGGACATTCTCATTCTCCCAACATGCAACCACTATGTTTTGACAACAGCCTGTTAACCCTCTAAAACAGGAATAATCCCCCTTAAATTGTTACAAAGCAAACTGAAATTTAGACAACTGATCTAGGGCCCATTTAGTTACCAAAAGCTTCATTCACATAGAAACCAACTGACATTCTAAACTTCAACAGAAAGTAGAATTAGAGTTCCCAGTTCTGATAGTCATATGGGTCTCTGCAAGACACTTTATTTCTCAGATAGGTTACTGAGGGAAAATGGGTAGGTGACATGGAAGATTTCTTCACTTCAGGCATGTTACGTTGTACTTTTGGACACCCATTCATAATTTCCGCCTTATGTGTGAAAGAGATCATATATGTGCAATAAAGATACCAACTGACAAAACAAACAAGTGTTCATAATTTAACACGCACTTTATTAGAAAAATTTCAAAATTTACAAATCCAGTGAAATAAACAAAAAGCTATCATTTGGGCAGGGACATGGATGAAGCTAGAAACCATCATTCTCAGCAAACTAACACAGGAATAGAAAACCAAACATCGCATGTTCTCACTCATAAGTGGGAGTTGAACAATGAGAACACATGGACACAGGGAGGGGAACGTCATACACTGGGGCCTGTCTGGGGGTGGGACCTAGGGGAGGGATAGCATTAAGAGAAATACCTAATGTAGATGACAGGTTGATGGGTGCAACAAACCACCATGGAACATGTATACCTATGTAACAAACCTGCACGATGTGCATATGTATCCCAGAACTTAAAGCATAATAGTAATTACTAAAAGATATCATTTGGTACTGATATTAAACAATTTTAAAGTTAAATATAAAACAATTTGCATCACACTAAAATATTCATGTAAATTTGATGTAATAATGATTGAATGGATAATAGCTACAGCATGAAAGGAAAAGTAGCAGTTACCTGGAACTTTTATACTGTAAGCATAAGTACTGCCAGTAACTTAAACTACTGATTGAATGTGAATCACTGCAAATATACCCAAGCCTTAGGAAATTTAAACATATCAGTGATACATTTTCATTTATTAATGAGGACTTCTGTAGTAGTTCCCTTATAAAGTTCATATATTGACAACAGTCAAGAGAAACCCTACAAAGTACCTATAGAACATCTTTGGCCTTATTAATCATTTAAAGAGGAGAGTCTGTATTTTATTTTTGATTCTGGTACAAAATAATAATTGATCTAGAAGATTTTTCTCTCATCAATATCCAATTAAATTATCCCAAACATTTTGTTAATTCTTATTAGTTTTTAAATGATAAACAAAAATTGTTAAAGAACAAGTGGGTGTGGTTTCTATAATGAAATATTTAGAGTTGATAATACAGATGAAAACAGGATCTGACTAATAAATATTTTATCCATTCTGCCTCTATACTAACATTTAACATGGTTGACTTTTGCAAGGATAAACAGACTTCTTCAGAGAAATAGATGCAAACCTTCCCATCCTTCACAGCAAGGCCAACCTTCTCTGGATGCATAGTATCCCCTTGCTAAGAGAGGCCTTTTACACTTTGACTGTTAGCTGCATTTGCTCAAATGTAGCATTCTACTTTTTTAATATATTTATAAATTTCTTACTCAAGTACAGATCTCTTTGTGCTGTTAGGATACACAATTTCGGACACAAAAATGTAAAATACCTTGCTTTTCAGATGTAACTGTTTCCTATTTATCCCATTAAAAAAGGCATTTATTAACTCAATGCCCACCTTTAATGCCTGCCTACCATGAAAAATTAGTCTCTCTCTCTCTATATATATATATATATATATATATATGTATGTATATATCTGTGTGTGTGTGTATGTGTGTGTGTGTGGTTGCAGTGAGTTGATATCGCGTCACTGCACTCCAGCCTGGGCGACAGAGCGAGACTCCGTCTCAAAAAAACAAAGAAAAAGAAAAAAATAAACGTTAGTTTTGGATTGCAAATAAACTCCAAAGTAAATAATCCACATGTCTAATCAATAGTTGACTATAATTCTTCTATTGTCATATTAAAAACCAGCAAAATTTCCTTTACAAATTATGAATGGAACAACTTTAATGTCTTATATTTTCAGATCTGAAATATTTTCAGTGTCTAACAATTAGCAGATATTTGGAAATTAATTAATTCACACACTTAAGTGTCTACTATCATTCAGTTGGTTAACATATTGTCTGTTCCAGTTGGAGATGCTCACTATAAATTTGATAGTCTGCTGTCTATAGAACTAGGACTAGGCTGGAGATAATGATGTCTGGGTTATTGTTTCTGCTTTTAGATTCTAGATTCATTCACTGATGATTACACAAATGTTGATTGCATGTCAACTACATGTCAGACAGTAGTTTAGGTGCTTGGGGTACTCTTTTAAACCAGACACTTATTGCTTCCCCACTGGAGCAAACATTCTAATGGGAGGAACAGACAATAAATGATAAACATTATTTACTAGACACTTCTTATCCACTACTTCTAAATCCCATCAGCCCCACTCCCTCTTAGAACAGCCATTAATTCAGCAAACATTTTTATGACGCCTTTGACTTGCTTTGCACAGGTTCCATGAAACAGCATTCTGCTTCAACCTTCAAATACACCCCTCATGCTTGCTGCTCTGAGACTTTACTTAAAAACCTTCCCATATGCACACAGGTACAGGCACACAGTAGGAAAGGGGACTTAATTCCTGTGGTCCACATTTTATAATATGAAACAGAAACTGATGAATTAATGAATAAACACTTTCTCTGTTTATTTTGTATGGTGCATCAGAAAGTTCTAGCAGAATCAAGTACCAGTTTTTCATAGTGGTAGCATATGATAAAGAGTTTAACTCAATTTTTGGATGATGGCCAGTTTTTCAGCCTAATTTCTCCTTTTTCCCTTTCTGATCCACATCTAGTTAAGCCAATAAGAAAGCTTAGGCCCTTCCTCCTTTTTCTCTGGCAGAAAGTTCAAATTGTGGAAGCTCTGGTTCACATATGAGAATGCTCCTCTGAGTCACATCCCCTAACCACCATAAGGACTCCAAGCCAATCTCCTTTCTCAGCCACTTGGACCTACTTGAGATTTTTCCCTGATGTCCCTAGAAAGCCTCGTTATGTGAGTAATACAACTTTTTATATTGTTTTGGTGGTGTCATCAGTCTCAACATCCAAAGCAAATATTGGGTGAGGGTCCTTCCTATCTCTATGGAGTGACTACCACACAGCAAATCTGAAGAAACATTCTTCCATTGTTTTTCTCTCCTTTCATATTTTACTGCATTTTTTCTTATACTTCTGATCCCTGGGATCATATTTCCAAATAAACCACAATGAAACATTTAAAGAAAGGCCATAGGGTAAGAGCATTTCTGGCGTGTTTAATCAATAGCAAAGTGAAGCAACGTGGCTGTTGTAAAATAAGCAAGAAAGTAAGTAATAGGAGATAAGGACAGAGAGATAATAGAGGTTGAGGGTAGACCATATAAAACTTAAGCTTTTACTCTACGTGATATAATAAGCCTTTGTATGTTTTTGAGCAGTGGGATTACACGATTTGTTTATGTAACAGAGAGACAAATGTAGAAGCAGAAAAAATGGTAAAAAGCTATTGTAATAATTCAGGCTAAGGATAAGGTTAGCTTGCACTAGGGAGGTCATAATTTCCTTTACTTTTCAAAGCCTAAGTTTCTTTATATATAAAATTTCCCACTCAACCTAAAAAATTCTGCGGGAGTAGAAACGAAATTTAACTTTTGAAAACCATATGATAAGGTGAAAAGGAAAAACAGCTAACTTTCTGTGTGTTTTCTACATACCAAATAACCTTTAAATGCTTTGGCCATATATACAAGTAGCTACTGCTATGATACACCCTTTAAGATAAGGAAACTGGGATTAATTTTTCTAATTTTCATGGCTAGTTAGAAACACAGTTGAAATTTGAACTTGATTGTTTGGACCAAAGCCTGTATTCTTGAGCACCATGCTGTACAGCTTAGAATGGATATAAAAATTAAGTCTCTTAATCGCAGTAAGTGGGTCATGTGGTCACAGCATTTTAAGCACTTTGTAGGTTCATTTCCCTTCTTTGTCATCTGTCACTCTTTCAGAGCCTAGCAACTTAACTGTATTTGGCTTATATTAAGTGTATTTTGATCAATAGATTAGCCTACTTTAAGTGCATAGCTCTTTATAGTAATATATTATCAAAATATATTTTCCTTATAATGGCAAGGGTTCCTGTTTCTGAAATGTTCAATCTCATTATAACTTGACTTAATCATATAATAACAATCTTATAGATGTAAAGTGTTAAAACTTACAGTGCATACAAATTTTCTTATCTTCATTAAAATGAAACTAGGAGTAGATAGGGCAGAGATAAAGATGCTAGTTGTTTTTTAATGAATTGAACGCTGTAAGAAAGGTCGATTATATTAAATATCAAAAAATTACAGGCCATTCCATGTGTAGTCTCTTTCAAAAAACTTCTTATGCATGTCCATTATAAAAGTTTTGCTTCTACCCCAAAAAGATCAACAAGAAATGCTGCTGTTTTACTGTTTGTTTCACGGCCATAAAAAATCATATTCATGTGAACACCAGCAACAAAGTGTTAAATGTTATCTTCCCTAAAACACATATGTTCATTATAGTATGGGCTGTTACTTTAAATTAAGAGTTACAAATAAGTAATTTACATTTAATATAAAGTTTTATACTTAAAATATGAATTAATTTGTTATAAATAAATTGCTGCATTCATAAATTAATAGCCACACAGTTCAGAAAATACAATATATTGATAAGAATGTAATTAAGCCTTTATTGTTCATGTAATTTAAAATTAAATTAATTGGATGGCAAGTGAACCTCATTAAGCATTCTTCTTACAATCAATGTATATCTCATTAACATACAATACCTACCTAAATACATCTAAATGAAATAGAAGGTTTTTGGAGCATAGGACAAATATATGATTTTAATATATTTGGGGGACTCAAAATAGCACTACATTTTTCTCAGATTTAGACCCTGTTTTAAGGAGAAATTTCAGTCTCTTCATTATTCATCGGTTGAAATATGATGAAAATAGATCATTTCTGCCTGAATCCCAACGGATTGAGAAGAAAAAAATCAAATGAATTCCAACTTTATCAATGAGATCATTAATTACTCAACAAAATGAAAAGAATTGGCACTGATTCATTCGCAGACAATAGAGTCACCTTGTCCAAAATTATTTTATTTTGAGAACTGTTCTGATTATTCAATGTGTTCAGATTGATAATGGGAGGGGCTGTCTGATGCTGAGAAATTCTATTTCCGGCAAAGGGCAGGTGAGAAGGAAGGGGAGTGCTTGTTGAAAAGGAGAAACGGTATTCACTAGACCTTTGAAACCTATGGGAATGGCCACCAAGCAGGCTTACCAATGTGTAATAAACATAATTAAAAATTGGTCACCAAGATTCCCATGCCTTGCCATTAATACCTTGTAGGAGCTCCTTCCCTTGAGCTCCATAAAGGTACATAGATAGGTTGTCACCTTGAATAAAGCTTTGTGAGACTCTCAAGAGAAGACCCAGTCAGGTTGTACTAAAATTCCTGACCCAAGAAAACAATGAATGTGCATTGTGTGAAGCAGTTAAATTCATGATAAAGCACAATGCAACATAAAACCTTCACACACTGGCTTAGTGTATTTTTAGGGCTACCTTATACATAAAAGGTAAATGAATTTTGCAGATGAGATTATGTGCCCAATCAGTTGACTCTGAGTTAATTAAAAGGGAGATTATCCTGGGTAGGCCTAGCCTAGCCACATAAGCTCTTAAAACTGGCATGAAGCAGCAGCAGAAGACTCTCTGCTGTCTTTGAATACTCAAACATTCAAATTTTGAACTGCCTTTAAAAGGGATCCACATGGCAAAGGCCCAAGAAGAGTGGTAGGAGCTGAGAATGTTCACTTGGCAACAGCCAGAAAAGAAAAAAGCCACTGTAATCATACAACTGTAAGGAAATTAATTCTGTCAACATCCAGTGAACTCAGAAGAGGACTCTGAGCCTCAGATAATATTGCAGCACTGGATGACACCTACATTGGAGATCTGTAAGACCCTGAGCAGATGGGAAGACAAAGCTAGTGCTGGAATTCTAATCTACAGACCGCTGTGAGGTAACAAACGCATGTGGTTTTAAAACACTTAGCTTGTGGTAATATATTACACAATAAATAGCGAATACTCATCAGTGTAAGACTTTATGACAGCTGTGAAGAGAGGTATGTGGCAGCTGTAACCACACAATATACCAAATATTAATAAAATAGAGATGCTTGCCAAACTTACCTATGGCTCAACTGGAAAAAAATAAATAAAATTGTCAAGCAAGTGCTCAAAAATGGCTACAGTGGGCCTCTGCTTAAAACAAACAAAACAGGAGGGGCTTCAAAATGACTGAGTAGAAGCATTTCATGCTTGCCTCTCCCCCTTAAAAGAAACAAAATCGTGTATAGACAACCACATTTTGAATACATTATACAACAAAAACACCTGAGTCCATCAGAAAAGTGATAGAAAACATCAAAGGCACGAAAGGAAAAGGAAGAGAGGCACCTTGCTTGTCTGGGATTTGCTGAAACCTGGGCGTGACTTCCCAATGTGGGGAAAGGGTATGCAAGAGACTTCCAGTGGCCATATTCTCTCCATAAAATAATGTAATCCTGGGCATGGGGGAGCTTCTCAACCCTCCCATGCTCTTACATTAACATAGGGAGCTGCCAGGAGACTGTGGGACAGAACTGGTCCAGGAGGAGAGCTTGCACTTTGTCTCACACACTTTCTGAGACCTCAATAGCTACAGCAAGATATCATTTTCAGTCTGAACCTTTGGTAGACAGCATGCTTCCCTGGGTCCCAGGAATGAGGTGTTAGGGAAACTTGGGTTGTCATAGCTGATACTGGGTTACAAACTGGGAGCACCCCCATAGCCAGGGCTGAGGCATAAGCAAAAGACGGGCTGTAGCTGCTGATGTTGGGAAGCAAATACTGACAGAACCAAGATTGGTTCATAAATCAGGTCCAAGTTGCCCCTGGGACACAGTCATGAGATAGGTAGGCATTCCTGTAGCTAGAACTGAGGCCCAAGTTAGGCATGGTCTACCCCCAGCAGAGCTAGGGGACAAGCCTTTCCAAGGCTGGGACATGAGATAAATGTGTGTACCCCACCTGCCAAATCAGTCTGTGGCCACTGAGTCCAGCCCCACCTTCTCCATTGGCAGGGCCTGGGCACAGATGCTATCAGTCCACACCTGACAACTCCACAGGGCATGAGGATCATCCTGCCCCTACCCACAACAGATGGCTCCTCCTCTCCCCACTGAGGGCCCTGAGGTCAAGCCCACTCAGCTCTGCTACACACCCTCAAAACAAAACACATAGGCTTGGAGTCCTGGAGACTGCTCAACTCAGTCCATTTCCTTGGGGACATGAGCATTTTGGGGCCTAAAGTTGGACCTTAATTTCCCAATATTTTCACCATCTCAGCTGGCACCTACCTGCAAGTGCCACCTTCAGGCCTGGAGACTGGACAGCCAAGCACATCATAACCACTGCCGAAATCAGTGCACATGGTTTAGGACCCAGAGAATAATCCCACCACTGCTACTGTCATAGCCCACAGTATATCAGTTGTCCAGAAGCCTGACAATCTACTCATCTACCTGATCCACTGCTTCCATTACTCACAATCGAGCAGCCCACTTGATGGCCCAAGAACCAGACCATCAATAACTACTAAAACTGAAGCCAGTGTACACTGCCCTGGAGCAATAAGATTGGCATTATTAGTCTACTGTGACAACTACTGGGGCCTGAAGCCTGGCACATTTAGTATCCCACATCCAAGCACAACTTCACCACAGCCTCTACTAATAAGCACACCTTAACCCACAGAGAAAATCACAGACACTACTAATATTTTCTGCAGTCAAATAATTCATACAGAGACTACACTTCTGTATGTATCCAAAATCAAAGCCAGTGCCATACTCAGCCAACACCATGGATACATATTCAGGAAAAAGTTCTAACCTATAAAAGTAAATTCAAGAATAGGAAGAAGTGACTGTTACAGCTGATGCACAAATATCGCTGTAAGGACACAGGAGATATGAAAAAGCAAGAAAATATTACACCTCCAGGGAAGTAAAATGTTTCTGCATCAATAGAACATAATCAAAAAGAAATTTCCAAACTCCAAGAAAAAAAATTCAAATATTTGTTTTAAAGAAGCCAGTGAGATAGAAGAGACTTCTGAAAAACCATACAATGGAATCAGAAAACAATTCATAACATAAAGGTGAAATTTATGAAAGAAATAGATATTTTTGAAGAAACAAATAAAAGTTACTGAATTGAAGTTTATTGAAAGAAATAAAAAACATTAGAAAGCTTCAACAATAGATTATTAGATCAAGAAGGAAAAATAACCTGAAAACTTGAAGACGGGTATTTTGAAATAACGCAGTCAGAAAAAAATAAAGAAGATAAAAAAATAAGCAAAGCCTTTGTAATATTTGGGACAATGTAAAGTCACTAAATACACAATCATCTGTATCCTCACGAGCAAAGAGAGGGGAAAAGGTTTAGAAAATCTTTTAAACAAAATAATAGATACGTCTTTTCCAACTGTAGCAAGAGATTTAGACATTCAGATATAGGAGGTTCAGCCATTCCCAGGCAGTTACAATGCAAAAATGTCTTCTCCAGAGCAGATTATGGTCATACCACTTCAAATCAAACAGCAAAGTAGAAAAAACACCAAGAGAAAAGAATAAAGTAACCTATAAAGAAAGTTCCATCATGTTAACATCAAATTACTCAATGGAAACCTTACAGGCCAAAAGATGATGGGATGATTTATTCAAAGTGCTGAAGTAAAAACAACAACAACAAAAAAATCTCTATCAGTCAAGAATACTCTATCCAGTAAAATCAGATTTCACAAATGAAGGAGAAATAGTCTTTTCCAGACAGGAAAACGCTGAGGGAATTTACTACCACTATACTGGCCATACAAGAAATGCTGAAGAGACTATTAAACCTGGAAGTTAAAGGGTGACATTTACCATCATGAAAGCAAACAAAGGTATAAAACTTACTGGAAAAGCAATCATACAAAAGAATAAGAAAGAGGACTAAAATGGTACCACGACAGAAATGTACCAAACAACAATGACAATGGTAAAGAAAAGGCAAAGACAAAATGATACAGAAAACAACCAGAAAAAATGTAATAATATGACAGGAACGAGACCTCACATAACAATAACATTGAATGTAAATTAATTACAACTTAAAAGATACAGATTTTTTATTAAAATGGCAGATTAGAGGCTTTAGCATGGCTCAGACACTTGGAAATAGTAATATAGTGCATAAAGATTAACTCTCTGAGATTTAATTCAAGAAGAAAAATGAGAATCCAACAGAATTGTGAAGGACTCCCCAAATCTCAGGGGGAAACATGGGCAAACAGCCCTTGTGTGATGGTTAATATTAAGAGTTAGCTTGATTGGATTGAAGGATGCAAAGTATTGTTTCTTGGTGTATCTAGGTGTTTCTGGGTGTTGCCAGAGGGATTAACATTTGAATCAGTGGACTGGGGAAGAAAGACCCACTCACCATGTGGGTGGGCACCAACTAACTGCCAGTGTGACTAGAAAAAGCAGGCAGAAAAAGGTGGAAGAAGCTGACTTGCTGAGCCTTCCAGCTTAAATCTTTCTCCAGTTCTGGATGTTTCCTGCTCTGGAACATCAGACTCCCAAGTTCTTTGGCTTGTAGACTCTTGGACTTACACCAGTGGTTTGCCAGAGTTTCTTGGGCCTTCAGCCACAGACTGAAGGCTATAATGTTGTCTTCCCTACTTTTGAGTTCTGGGACTCGGACTGAGCCACTACTGGCTTTCTTGCCCCTCAACTTTCAGACAGCCTATGGTGGGACTTTACCTTGTGATTATGTGAGTCAATTGTCCTTAATAAACTCCTTTTCAAGTGTACATATATCCTATTAGTCCTGTCCCTTTAGAGAACTCTAATTAATACACGTTGCAATAGCATTCAGCTTTAAAAAGTGAGTGACTCCCCCGCCCCAGGTCACATACCCTAGGATGTGAGGGCGGCAAAAAGGCTCCCACTGTGACTCATCATTCCACTGGGGAGCCAAGCAGCCCAGGCTGAGGGAGAGCACTTTGTTTTTCCCATGCCCTGGAGCTAACATGGGCAAAGTCTTGGAGGCACAGAGAGGAAGACACTGGGAAAAGCTGCAGGTATTTTCCCAGACCTGAGACTGATAGCAAGACATTGTTTTTAATCTGGGCACGTACAAAGTAAGACATGCTTTGGTGATACAACACTGTGACAGTGTAGGCATTTTTGTTTCAGGCCAAAGATTGGAGCACTAGCTCTGGAGTGGGGTAGGGGACTCCACAGACAGAACTGTAGATAGCTGTTCAGCAGTAGAAACTGGAACTTTGCTTTCCATCATTGCAAGCCTGGGGCATGTGGAGAAATGCTGTAGCTGCAGTTTCTCCTGAGCAATGAGATTTGTAGCCAGGGTCAGCTTGGTAACCTGGAACTGGTCTGCATGTACAGCAAAATAATCGACAGAGTGAACCAGCAGACCACCTGTTGAATGAAGAAAATATTTGCAAACTACTCATCTGGCAGGGGACTAATATCCAGAATACACAAGAATGTCAAACAACTCAACGATAAATGAAGAAATTATTCCGTTACTGAGTTAGCAAACAACATGAGTTGACATTTCTCAAAAGAAGAAAAGGGGCCAAGAAGTATATGAAAAAATGCTCAACATCAGTAATCATCATAGAAATGCAAATCATATTACCCAAGTTAGAATGGCTATCATCTTAAATACAAAAACAATAACAACAACAAACAAAATAAATAAACAAAAGGAACTCTTATACACTGTTTGTGGGAATGTAAACTGGTACAGCCACCATAAAACAGTATGGAGATTCCCAAAAAAAACTAAAAATAGAATTACCCTTCAATCCAGCAAATCCACTACTGGGAATCTACCCAAAGGAAAATATATCAGTATTTCAAAAGAGACACCTGCGCTTGTGTGTTTATTGCAGCACTATTCACAACAGAAAAGATACGGAATCAATTGGTGTCCATCAGTGAATAAATAAAATACAGTATATATATACAATAGAATACTATTAATATTTGACCATTTAAAAAATGAAATTATGTTATTTGTAGCAACATGACTGGACCTGGACGTCTTTTTCCAAAGTGAAATAAGTCAGGTAAAAAAAGACAAATATCACATGTTCTCACTTATATGTGAGAGTTAAAAACAGCAGTCAGGCGAAAGAGATCAAGTCTGTTTATATGGAGAATTCTGAAGTAGCTCCATGATGCATATCATTTTTAAATTGCCTTTTGTAAACTATGTCAGATGTTAGATCGTGGTGAATGATTGGATTCGGCTCTCCGAAAACTTCCCCTATGTGTTGCTTAATGGGAGTGATTTCCCCAGGTTATTTTGTCTCCATTCAAAAGTAATGATTTTTTTAGGGGTATACGAAAAAAAGAATTTTTATTTTTAATTTAACAGTGTGCCAAATATACTTATAGTCTTGAGTTCAATGAAGAGCTGGAGAACTGTGTCATTCCACGTGGTAATTGTACTCATCATATTACAACTGGGAAAAACAGCCAACTGCATGATTTAATGTTGATTGGTGACTTGGGTGGTCTTCAAGTAGATACTAGATGGACAAAGAAGGGGCACTGTTAATAATCCCACAAGCAGTTCAAAACAAGGTGTATATGTTAGTCTGTTCTTACTTTGCTATAAATACCTGAGACTGCGTAATTTATAGAGAAAAGAGGTTTAGTTGGCTCATAGTTCTACAGGCTGTACAGGAAGCATGGTGCTGGCATCTGCTTCCGTTGAAGGCCTTAGGGAGCTTCCACTCATGATGGAAGGTGAAGGGGGAGCAGGTATATTACATGGTGAGAGAGGGGGCAAGAGAGAGAGAAAGGGATGAGCTGCCAGGCTCTTTAAAACAATCCGATCTCACAGAACTAACTGAATGAGAAATCACTCATTAGCAAGCGGATGGCTCTAAGCCTTTCATAAAGAATCCACCCCCATGATCCAACACCTCTCACTAGACCCCACTTTCAACATTGAAGATAACATCTCAACATGAGATTTGGAGAGGCAAACATCCAAATCACACCAGTGCACTGTTTTTCTCCACCTCATTATTGTAAAATATAAAGATTACTGAATCATGTTCAAGAACTGTCAGAAAATAACAAAGATGCCAATGCAAGTAGGTAACTAGGTAATTTTTCTTGGGACAGAAATTCCAGTGATAGGGAGTACTGATTAAAATACTATGTCTATTAACCTCTGTTCAAATTTGAATTCCAATACTGGAGGGAGCTGTTTGGCTAAAGGAATAGGTGGTTTGATGCAATAATACATTGGTAGCCACTGTGCCAGCAGCTGAATGAATCTGGTATCCTTACCAGCTGGCATAAAATTATAAGCTTCTGATTAGTCTTAGGAATTGGAAAGAGCAGCAGTGGAGGAAACAAGACATAGACTGTGGGATAGAGAACAGGGCCAGAACGCAGGACATCTGGGCTTGCCAGAATTGAGTACTGGAAAAACGGGGAAACTGTCACCTTCTAGAAATAATAAAAATTTAAAAATAACTATCTGAAAGAAAATCTACTCTTCCAAGTCTCTTCAGGCAAAGAATTGGTGTTTTAGTGCCTCACACATGCAGGCGTATAGCTGAGACCATCCAGTGGAGTGAACATTTTGAAAAAAGGAAAGCCTTGGACTTGACCAACTCTCAACTGTCAAGTCCAAGAAAATATGTGGAGAACAAAAACCAAAGTGAAGCAAAGCAGAAGCAGCCACCGTGATCAATCAGAACACATAAGGGTGTCCAAGGAACACACTTGGAAAAATTCCTGAAGACAGAAAAAAAAAAAAATGGGCTTTTTATAAGGGATTGTAACTAAAGGTAAAACTTAAAAAGGCACTCCTAAGGGTGTGTAGGTGGGTTAGACATACTCCCTTGCTTATGAAGTTATTTTCAAATAAGGTAATAGACAGAAAATCAATTATCAAATGAAATGAAGTCCTATTTGATTTGTATTAGTATTTTTTACTATCAAAAGTATTCAAAAGTATATTATCACTTCTGGTTTCCAGTTCAGCATGTTGCAAGTTTAGAAGTCGCCACCTCATCCTGACAACAAGCAAAAAGCTAAACACAGTTTAAAATTAAAAAGTACTTATTTTAACTTTTATTTCATGTTCAGGAGTACAAGTGCAGGTTTGTTACATAAACTTGTGTCATGGAAGTTTGTTGTACAGATTAGTTCATCATCCAGGTATTATGCCTAGTACTCATTAGTTATTTCTCTTTATCCTCTCCCTCCTCCCACCTTCCACCCTCCAAAAGGCCCCACTGTGTGTTGTTCCCCTCTATGCGTCCATATGTTCTCATCATTTAGCTGTCACTTACAAGTAAGAACATGTGGTATTTGGTTTTCTGTTTCTGTTAGTTTGCTAAACCCATAAGAAAGATTAAGTCACAGGTCAAACAACTGTCCCCAAGTCAGAGTAACAGACAAGTAGATACAGAAAAACCACAACCTATCACAGCAGAAGGTTCCACTGGAACAAGTGTCAGAGGAGGTACACTTGCAATGCAATTGGTGAATTGTTAGAGGGTCAGTATGTACACGTTTCAAAACTAAAAACTCTAAGGGTACCCAGTCATAGGAGGGCCTGCATACTTTTAAAGTTTTACCTCTCCTCAGACATTCTCACTGGTCCTCACAGTGAATATCAGAGACAAATCATCTCCTCTTCTGGCAGGAGGAGGAGAAAAGTAAGCATTTTTAAATACTCCAGAGCATTTTGTTCTTAACAAGGTCTATCCTTGTTAAGTCGACTTGTTTTATCAGAGCCTAACTTACCTAGAGGAAGGGAAATCCGCAACTCTCACCCGTTCTAGCCATCCTGTCCCACCTAAAAGTGGGAGAAGAAGGGGGAGAAGCTCTTGTTGTTTTCACAGTCCAGGGCCATAGGCTCACCAAAATACTAAAACCTAATCATAGAACAAGAGCACTTTCTCCCCCTACCCAAAACTTACCACTGCATTATTAAAGCTTATTTACTGCAATTTCTTTTACCAAATGCATCATGTTCACCTTTCAACAAAAAATAACAAGACATTGTAAGTGAAAGAAAAAATACAATTTTGAAGATTCTGAACAAGTATCAGAGCAGGAGTCAGATATGGTAGAAATGTTGAAATTATCAGAATATAAATTGTTTAAGTCTATGTGTAATACGTTAATCACAATTAACATTACAAAGTAGAAAATATGAAAGAACAGATAAATATTGTCAGCAGAGAGATGGAAATTCTGAGAACCAAAGGAAATGTTAGAGATGAAAAACACTGTAATGGAAATAATGACTTACGGGCTCATTCGTGGACTCTACATTTTTGAAAAAGCAATCTCTTAGCTCTGAGGACATGACAATAACAATTTTCAAACGTAAACAAAATATTGAACCACTATAAAAAAAACTCCCCGAATATCCAAAAACTAAAATGTGTAACTTACATAGAATGGGAATACCAGAAAAAAAAAAAGGAAAGGAAAAGTAGCAATATGTGAAGCAATAATGACAGAGAATTTCCTGAAATCAATGTCAGATGCAAAACTACAGATCTCAAAAGTTCAGAGAACACCGAGCAAGATAAATGTCAAAAACAAACAAAAAGAAAAAAAAAACAACAAAAAAAAACAAACCCTACACCTAGACCTACCATATTTAAGCTTCAGAAAAATCAAAGATAAAGAAAAATTCTTGAAATAAGTCAGAGGGGAAAAACACTACTTATAGAAGAGCAAAGATAGAAATCACATCCAAATTCTACTCAGAAACCATGTGTCATAGTTTTTTGCATGTTCCTATAACAGAGTACCAGACTGGGCAATTTATAATGAATACAAATTTATTTGGTACATGGTTCTTAAGGCTGAAAAATCCAAGATTAAGAGATCCCACCTCTCAATTGCCTTCTTGCTGCATCGCAACATGTTAGAAGGCATCACTTGGGTGAGAAAGAGAGCAATGGACTCCAAATTTATTATTTTACCAGAAATTCACTCCCAGTGTAACTAACACACTCCTCCAATAGCAACATTAGTCTATTCATGACGGGAGTACCCTCATGACCGAATCACCTTTTAAGTTCTCTCTTCTTAACACTGTTGCATTGAAAATTATGTTTCCGACACATGAAATTTAAGGGACACATTTAAACACTAGCATTTAAGATCTATCCCCCAAAATGTACCTTCTTATCATATGCAAAATACATTAGTACCACCTCAGTAGCCACAAAAGCCTTAATTTGTTCCAGCATCAGTTTAAAAGTTCTAAATCCAGTCTCCTCTAAATCTGTCATGGCTGAAACTCAAGATATGATTCATGAGACAAATTTCCCTCCAGCTATAAGTCTATGAAATTAATCAAGCTATGCACTATCAAAATAAAATGGTGGGATAGGCATAGAATTGATATTCACATTCCAAAAGGGAAAAATAGGCAAGAAGAAAGAGGTAACTGCTCACCCAGTAAGCCCAAAACCCAGTAGGAAAAACAATATTAAATTCAAAGGCAATATAATAATTTCTTTGACTCCATGTTTCACATCTTGGTCACACCAGGGTGGGGGTAGGGCTCTCAAGGCCTCAGGAAGCCCCATCCCTATGATTTTTCTAAGCTCAGTCCACCCAGCAGCTCTTATCATGGGTTAGAGTACTTTTTTTTCCTGCCGTTTCCCCAGGCTGGAGTTGCCCACCAGTTGCCCAGGTGGTCCTCTGGCGTCTCAGAGGATGCCCCACTCACATGGCTCCAATGGGCAATGGCTCTGCTCCTGAGGACAAATTTCTGCCTGGATTCCCAGGCTGTCTGCAACTTCCTTTGAAATCTAAGTGGAGACTGCCACGAACCCACAACTCTTGCATTCTACACACTTGCAGAATTAGCAACACATGGACACTGCCAAAGTTTATTATGTTTTCTAGAGTGATAGGAAAAGCCACACCTTGGACTCTATGCAACATAATTGTGGTGGTATCCTTGCCAGCTGGCATAAAATTACAAGCTTCTGATTAATCTTAGGAATTGGAAAGAGGGGCTACTATGGCTGCATAGTATTCCATGGTGAATATGTGGCACATTTTCTTTTTTTTTTGATTTTCATTATAAGTTCTAGGGTACATATGCACAACGTGCAGGTTTGTTACATATGTATACATGTGCCACGTTGGTGTGCTGCACCCATTAACTCATCATTTACATTAGGTATATCTCTTAATGCTATGCTTCCCCCCTCCCCCCACCCCACGACAGGCCCCGGTATGTGATGTTCCCGATCCTGTGTCCAAGTGTTCTCATTGTTCAATTCCCACCAATGAGAGAGAACATGCGATGATTGGTTTTCTGTCCTTGCGACAGTTTGCTCAGAAAGATGGTTTCCAGCTTCATCCATGTCCCACAAAGGACATTAACTCATTCTTTTCTATAGCTGCATAGTATTCCATGTGGTGTATATGTGCCACATTTTCTTAATCCAGTCTATCATTGATGGACATTTGGGTTGGTTCCAAGTCTTTGCTATTGTGAATAGTGCCACAATAAACGATTGTAAATCATGCTACTATAAAGACACATACACACGTATGTTTAACAATGTTGTTTCTAACAAGCCATGGATATAAACTGTCTTTCCATTTTTTGGTGTTTTCTTCAATTTCTGACATCAAAGATTTATAGTTGTCAGTGCAGAGATCTTTCACTCCTTTGGTTAAATCCTTGGTATTTTATTTTATTGTAGCTATTGTAGATGGGAATATTTTATTGCTTTATTTTTCAGATTGTTCACTGTTGTTATATAGAAGTGCTGCTAATTTTTGTATGCTGATTTTGTATCTTGCAATGTTACTGAATCTTTAAATGGAGTCTAACAGGATTTTTGTGAAGTCTTTAGGTTTTTTGCAAATATATGATTGTATGATCTGCAAACAAGGATAATTTGTTTTCTCCCTAACCAATTTAGAAGAAATTTATTTCTTTCTCCTGGCTGATTGAACCCCATCAGTACGTCACCATCATCAAAGACCAGAGGCAGATAAAACCACAAAGATGGGGAAAAAGCAGGGCAGAAAAGCTGGAAATTCAAAA